>NC_081571.1:60715939-60722095 GCF_022355385.1 Mustela nigripes
TCGTTTTTTATAAACATATATTTTTATCCCCAGGGGTACAGGTCTGTGAGTCACCAGGTTTACACACTTCACAGCACTCACCAAAGCACATATCTTCCCCAATGTCCATAATCCCACCCCCTTCTCCCAACCCCCCTCCCCCCACCAACCCTCAGTTTGTTTTGTGAGATTAAGAGTCACTTATGGTGACACCTGATATCTTAACAACATAAGAGTCTTCAGCCTTTATACTCATTTAGACTCTCTTTAATTTCTCTCGGCAAAGGGGTTATGTCCTTTTTAGTGTACAGGTTTAGCACCTCTTTCATCATATTTATCACTAAATATTTCATATTATTTGTTGCTAATTGTTTCAAAATTCATTTTGGGGTTGTACCTTGGTACTATATAGAAAACATTTGATTCTTCTGTATTGATATTACTAATTTGCTGAATTAACTTAATACTTGTAGGTTTTGTTGGTTATATTTAATTTTTTTTGTTTATAAGTCCATTGTATTTCTTCATTGGCATTCAGGTAGTCTGTGAGCAATATTTATTTCTTTCTTCCTAATCAGTGTGACTTTTTTTTTAATTGAAGTGGGTACAATCTCTAGTACAAAATAAACTAAAACTGTAGAGAGGAGAAAATCTTGCTTTCCTCCTGATCTTAGAGGTCAGTAACTTCCATTAGTAAGTAGTCATTCATTATAGAGTTTTTTAAAGGTACAGTTTATTAGGATTAGAATATTCTTTTGTTATTTCTATATTGTTGATATTTTATAGCAAAAATAGATGTCGGATTTTGACAAGTGCTTTTTTCTGTGTCTCTTAAAATTATCATACAGTTTTTATGTTTAGTTTGATATGATAAATTACATTGATTTTTATTATTGATTACTAAATTGATTACTAAATCAACTTTTTACTCCCGGGATAAATCCTACTTGGTCACGACAACTTTCTTTTATATTGCTGGATTCAATTTACTAAAATAGTTTATATCACTTAAACTTATATTTATGTGGGATAACAGTAATTTGTTAGCTCCTAATCTGTTTCTATGATTAGTATTAGGGTAATTTAGGTCTCTTAAAATAAACTGAAAAATATTATTATTCTGCAAATTTCTGAAAATACTCTGCGTGGAATTGTATTACAATATTTTCCCTAAAGTTTGAAAGAATTCACCATCATTTTCATAAACACTTATCACCCTCTTCAGATTGTGGAATACATAGGGATATAATATCATTCATTTCTGGCACTGGTAATTTGTATATTCCTACTTTTTCCTTGGTATTTAGTTAAAAGTTTAACAATGTTATTGGTCTTCTCAAAGTTATAAGTTTTTGGTTTTTCTTTTTCTAAATTTCATTTTATTGATTTCTCTTCTGTTTTCATTATTTCTATTTTATTGTTTAAATTACATTTACAGTTTATTTTCTAGTTTCCTAAGGTATAAATGTTATTGATATGAACCCTTGTGTCTTTATGTGCATTTCTACTATGCATTTTGTGCTATAAATTTCTCCTGAGGTGTGTTTTAACAATAGCCAACAATAAATTTTGATATATTGTATTATTTTCATTTAGTTCAAAATATTTTTTAAATTGAACAATGCCTTTTTTAGAACTCTATTACTATCTTTTTCAAGTATTTATGGGAGATATCTCAAAGAGATGTATGTTGATTTTTAATTTAATTCCACAGGTCACAGAATATATTTTATAGAATATAAATAGAATTTTTAAATGTTATTAAGATTCATTCTGTGACCCAGGATATATTTATCATATTGGTAAATGTTTCATGTGCAACTGCAAAAAAAAAAAAAAAAAAAAAAAGAGTATTCTGTTGTATGTAGTGTTGAATAAATATCAAAATATCAATTAGGTAAATTTGGTTGATAGCATTGTTCAGATAATCTATATCTTTACTGATATCCTGTCCACTCTTTTTACCAATATTGGAAATAGGCTATAGCAATCTGTAGCCATACAGGTGAAACTGTCTATTTTTTATAGAATTCTTTTTAGTTTTTGCTCATGTGTTTGGAAGGTCTGTTAATGGATGCATAGACATTTAGGATTTTTAATTAGTTTTCAAAGATTTTATCTATGTATTTGAGAGAGAGAGAAAACATAAGTGGGGGTGGGGTGGAGCAGAGGGAGAGAGAGAAGCAGACTCTCCAATGAGCAGGAAGTCCAACTTGGGGCTCTATTCCAGGACCCTGAGATGATGACCTGATCAAAGGCAGACACTTAACTGACTGAGCCACCCAGGCATCCCAAACTTTAATTACTTTAGCTTACTTTTTCATTATGCAATGATTTCTTTTGCCCTGAAAACATTATTTGCTTTGAAATTTATTTTATCTGAGAATATAGGTACTCCAGCTTTCTTTTGATTAAAGTATGTTATAACTTTCCTGTGTTTTTACTTTTAATCCATTTCTTTATATCTTGAGTGTGTATGTTAAAGGTAACAGAGTTTTTTCTTGCTTTTTCATTCAGTATGATAATCTATTCCTGTTCCTGGAGATTTGGGGCCAATGACATCTAACACTGTTGTTGGTGTGGTAGGTTTAAGTCTATCATTTTGCTATTTTTTTCTAGTTGTTTTAAATATTCTTTGTTCCTTTTCTTTCTTCATTCCTTTTTTCTCTTTTTTCCTCCTCTTCTTTCTTGTTCTTTTTTTTCTTGCTGTATTTTGGATTGAGTATTTTTGTGATCATCTTCTACTGTTGGTTTGTTAGCTACAGTTATTTTTTTATTTCAATGGTACTTTATATTTTATAGTATACAGCTTTAAGTTATCACATCCTACATACAAATGTGCTATCAGAGGTATAGCATAAGAATATTTCAAAAATATTCCATTTCCCTTTTTCCATGTTTATGGTACTGCTTACTTACATTTTATGTACATATCTATATCAACTCCAGAGTATTATTTTTGTTTAAACAATAATCCATCAACAACACATCATTACCATTTATCTTGCTATTTTTTCTTCCTGGGGATCCATGTTTACACCTGGTATACTTTTCCTTCTGACCGAAGGATACTGTTAACATTTCTTGTAGAGTATACCTGACAGGGATTGATTTTTTCAACTTTTGTATTTCTGCACATGATCTTAGCCAAAAGGTCGAGAGGCGATCAACTTTTGTATTTCTGAAAATGTCATTTTTGCTTTCATTATTTTAAAAGCTATTACAGAGGTCTTAGAATTCTGTGTTGATATAATTTTCTCCTTTTATAATTTAAAGATGTTGCTCCACTATCAGCTCAGTTACAATGTTCCTGGCAAGAAATCTGCTTTCTCTTTTACCTTTGTTCCTCTGTATACAATAGGTCTTTCTCTGACTATTTTTAAGATTTTTTTTCCTTATCACTGGTTTTATGGAATTTGACTATGATGTACCTTGCTGCAATTTAGTTTGAATTTTGTTTGTGTCTGGGATTCACTGAACTTCTTGGATCTGTGGGTTCACAGTTTCCATCATATTTGGAAAAAATCACATTTCCTCAAATTATTTTTCTATCAATGTCTCCTCTCTTCTTCAAGGATTTTATTATACTTATGCTCTTTTCTATTTTATTGATTTTTACATCTTTAAAAAAAAACTTTTAGAAACTCTTCCATGTTATGTATTTAAGCAATGTTAATTTTTAGTTAACATTTTCTTCTGCAATAATTAATCGGCCATTTATTCTATCCATAGCAACTGTTCCTCAGATGTTGGCATTTGCATCTTCAGAGTAAAGTTTTTCATACCCTCAATACATCTACTTAAGTTTTTGCATATGTGAAATATGGTTAATTTTTAGTAACTTTCATTGTCTTCACCTAATTCTAACATCTGTAAAAGTTCTGAGTCAGTCTTGATTGATATTTTTTCTTTTTCTTTTTCTTTTTTTTTTTTATTACAGATAATATTTTCTTCCCTCTCTATGTTTGGTAATTTTGGCTGAGGGCTATATTTATTTGTTCCATATAAAGATTCTTGAGCATTATTGTGTAACACAGTTAACTTGAAGTTTTTTTTGCTTTTATAAATTTTAAAAAGGTTTGCTTTTTAAAAATTTGTTAGGTAGATAAGAGCAGTTCTTATTGTCCGCTACAGAGGCAAGAAACTTAGTATTCCCCACAATGCTGTGAGAATTTAAAATAGTCTAGCCTGGCTATTGAAGATTGGTACTTTTATTGGTCCCATGTGAGCTCTGAGTATTGTTCCTAATAATCTACTGGGTGATTCTCCAATGTAACTGTCTTATACAAATGTTTGGGTCAATATTCTTCATAATACTAGTAAGGACCATTTCAGATTTCTGTGGTTCTTTATGTTGCTCTTTTATTTCCCATAATCTGGTTTGTGGACTGTAATGGCCTTGTTTTCTGCAGATTCTTAGTTTCATATCCTCCACTCAGAGAGATTACTGGCTCTACTTTTGTTCCCCTTATTTGTATTGCAGCTTGGAAACTTTGTCATTGGTAAATTGGGACAGTGGTACAGCTCTCTTTATTTCTATTCTCCTTTAGTGACTGATATCAATTATCCTGAAAACTATTATCCTGTGCATTTTGTTTTTTTTATTTTTTCAGTCAGGACAGTGAATCTTATGACTGTTAGCCCTGTTTGGCCAGATACACCCATGTGACTTCTATCACTGGAAAGTTAAAAAGTGTGGACTTTAGGGGTACTGACAGAAGCATTCACCAATAGACAAAATCTCTCTTTCTTGAAATTATCAAAACCAAAATAAAGGAATGCCTTAAGGCTCCTCACAAGGGATACATACCACTGAATTACAACTATATCAATCCCTGAGTCTGCCTCAGATTCAGGCAATAGACATCTGCACTGGCACCTTGCTTGAAGGATCCTGGGTCATAATGTTAACACTATACTTTCTGGTTTGTAAATTTTACATGCCTTATTTTTCAGAACCCAGTATACATATTCTTGGTAAGACATTATTATTCCTGCTTTACGATTTGAGTAATTAAGGTTTATGTTAATTTAATTTTCACTAGCTGACAGTAAATGTTAGACCTAGAACTAAAAGATTAAAATCCATATCATTCTTTTTTTCATGGTTATCTTTTTAAGTGAGAACATTTATGATCTACTCACCTAGCAATTTCAAATATACAATACAGTATTATTAACTATAATCAGTTTGCTGAACATTAGATTTTCAGAACTTATTTACCTTATGCCTAACTGAAAGTCTGCACTTTTGACCACTATCTCCCTAGCCCCCACCCCAGACTCTAGCAATTGTCATTCTGCTTTCCACTTCTGTGAAGCCATGCCATTCTTTCTTAAAGGGTAAATTTCATCTCATACTTTGCAGTATCACTCTGACAGCCTCATCTGGGGATATCCTTACAATTAAAAAAAAAAAAATACTTTACTGAACCCATACATGGAGAGCTGAGGACACAATAACTGACTAAACACTGACATTTTTTTTCAATTTTTTTATTTTTTATAAACATATATTTTTATCCCCAGGGGTACAGGTCTGTGAATCACCAGGTTTACACACTTCACAGCACTCACCAAAGCCCATACCCTCCCCAATGTCCATAATCCCACCCCCTTCTCCCAACCTCCCTCCCCCCAGCAACCCTCAGTTTGTTTTGTGAGATTAAGAGTCACTTATGGTTTGTCTCCCTCCCAATTCCATTTTGTTTCATTGATTCTTCTTCTGCCCACTTAGGCCCCCATGTTGCTTCACCACTTCCTCATATCAGGGAGATCATATGATAGTTGTCTTTCTCTGCTTGACTTATTTCACTAAGCATGATATGCTCTAGTTCCATCCATGTTGTCGCAAATGGCAAGATTTCATTTCTTTTGATGGCTGCATAGTATTCCATTGTGTATATATACTACATCTTCTTGATCCATCCATCTGTTAATGGACATCTAGCTTCTTTCCATAGTGTGGCTATTGTAGATATTGCTGCTATAAACATTCGGGTGCACGTGCCCCTTTGGACCACTACGTTTGTATCTTCAGGGTAAATACCCAGTACTGCAATTGCTGAGTCATAGGGCAGTTCTATTTTCAACATTTTGAGGAACCTCCATGCTGTTTTCCAGAGAGGTTGCACCAGCTTGCATTCCCACCAACAGTGTAGGAGGGTTCCCCTTTCA
>NC_081571.1:60722495-60730128 GCF_022355385.1 Mustela nigripes
AAAGGAAACAGTTAACAAAATCAAAAGACAACTGACAGAATGGGAGAAGATATTTGCAAACGACATATCAGATAAAGGACTAGTAACACTGACATTTTGAGTCAACCGTAGCTATAGTATTCTCCTTTTCTGGTTTTAACATCATCAGGATTGCTAGGAACATAGAGATGGCATTAATACAGATGCTTTCTTATGCAGACATTCAGACTGTCTGGCTGCCTGTTTAAAGCTGAAGGACATTTTCACAGTTTACAAACAGCCTCCCTTTTAAAATAAAATACCTTGCTAACACCTTGCATGCTAAGTTAATGCCAGTGGCATTTTTAGAAGCAGAGTTACTAACCTCTGAGAGTATAAATTTAATGGAAATCCTGACAGCTTCCTATCTTTAACTAAGAGAATGCTGTCAATGTTAGATGGCATTCTCTAGGTAGTAACGATGAGGTCAGCTCTGTACAGCAACCTAATTGCAAGATGAGTTTCTGCTGACAAATTATAAACTGCACTTATATATGCTATACAAATATAATGTAGTTCAGTGCATTGGATGGATGCAGCACAATCAGTAAGAGTCATTACTTATATTGAGTAAGTTGAAAATTGCTGTTCCTAGCACTTTTTAGACTACTGATGTGTAATACATATAGTATTCATATATATCACTGTGAAAATACAATCATCTTTGTTTCTGACTCTCTTAAAACTAATTTATATCAAAATTAAGATAATTTTCAGACTAGAATGTGCCAAGTATAGTACATGAGCTTATCAATTATAATTGTCTTAATCTAATTGTAGGAACAGAGGAAGTGATGAATTGTATAAATGAAATTCTCAGGGAGCACAAAAATATTCTGTTGAGCCTACCTATCTGCCTTATATTTTTCCCAGAAGCAGAAATGATTCTTTTTATTTTTTTAGTTTAGTTTTTTTTGATAAAATAAATTTAGATGTTAAAGTTTTTCATAATCTTTACACTGGTTATTTAGTGATGGAGGTAGAAAATCAGATAAAAATAGATAGCAAAGGTAAGACATGTAAAATTTAAATCCTGAAACTTGATTACTTAACATCTCCATGTTATATTACATTTTATTTTAACTCTTCTAAATAACAGAAAATTATTATACATTTGTTATATTAGAAATGCAGGCTATAGTGTATGTTCCAGGGTTTTGTTTTGTTTTGTTTATTAATTTATTTATTTTTGAGAGAGACGGAAAGCACGCATGAGTGGGGGTCAGGGCAGACAGAGCGGGACAGAGAGAATTCTCAAGCAGACTTCCTGTTGAACGTGGAGCCCAATAAGGGGCTTGATTCCAAAACCCTGAAGTCAGGATCTGAGCCAAAATAAGAGCCATCCACTTAACCGATTGGACTACCCAGGCACCCCCTCCCCATAGTTTCAAGAG
The DNA here is from genome assembly GCF_022355385.1 of Mustela nigripes. Lineage (NCBI taxonomy): Eukaryota > Metazoa > Chordata > Mammalia > Carnivora > Mustelidae > Mustela > Mustela nigripes. The sequence continues at coordinate 60,723,908 of NC_081571.1, forward strand.
GGATTGAGCGGTCTTCTTCTTTCAAGATATGTGGAATGGGTTTTTTATTATTCATTCTTTTTCTGCATTGCAGTGACTTTAAAACTTTTTTGCCCAGAGTATGTAACTACTTTTACCTCAAGTCCAGTAAACACATTTGTATCTAGGTGAAACAAAGGTATGATATACAATTCTTATACTTTGTGTAATATATTCTGATATTTTCTATTTTATTTCATTCTATATTTACTGTTCTCATTGAAAATACCATTTCTGATATATTAAATTAATCTCACAACCTTAAAACTCTGTCTTTGAAAAGCAATGATCCATAAGATATATAGAATAATCCTTTCCAGTATTTTTCTACTATGTGGAGAAATAAATAATATATACTCTATTTGAAGTAAGTAAAAAGTAAATTCTCAATTTTCACCAGTAAGTACCTTATTCACGTGCATTTGAATATAGTAAGCAGCTTGCATGCAATGTTAATTTATTGGTTTTCCCACTTTTAGGGAGTTTGATAAAGGAATTTATTGTTTGTACCATTAGGTTTATTTGGTTAGAATTTGTGTTGTATAATCCTTAAGTAATCATTTTCATACAATTATTTGACTTCTATTTCTAGTAATATGGCTAGAAAGGTCTATCTTAAAAAAATTCTTTCCTTAAAAAGAACTGAAATGCAGATTAGATACTTAAATTTAAAAAGATGCAGATTAGATGCTTAAATTTAAAAAAAAAAATCCTCAAAGAACTAGTAATATAATAAACAGCAATCTAAATTCAAAATAAAAACAGTATCTCCAAAGGTTGAAGGGAAACTGCATTTGTTCTGAGAGCATTTGTCCAACTGATGCCCTCAACTTTATATTTGACAGAATTGTGTGCAGGAGACTAGAAGTGAGGAGACAGAAGTCAAGGCTCAGATCTGCCCAAGCAAGAATTCTAATAAGGTGCCTTCTGCCCCATAAAGTTAGGATGCAAAAGGCAACAGCCACAGAATAAGTGGGAACCAGTAATAAATCCACATCCTACGTCCAAAGGTTGTAGGAAGTCATAGCATTAAACAGTTCAAGCAGAAAAAATACTTAACGAACAATAGAAAAAATTTTTCAGAGAAAAAAAAATTCTTCTATATGTAAAAAACAAAATAGTGAAAGCTAAAATCTCATTTGATAGGCTGACCTGTAACTAATTCATGGCTGAGAACCAGTGGTTAAATGGAAAATAGGTAGGAAGAAATTATCCAGAATTTGTTCAAAGACATAGGTGGAAGGAAAAAAAATGATTTAATACCAAGAATTCAAGGTTCAATGTATTTTAGAAAATATTCAATTCACTTCACTAACAGATTAAAGAAAAATTATGACCTTCCAATAATTTAACAAAAATTTATAAAAATTTTTATGTATTAAAGAACTTGATAATATTTAACATTCTTAGTCAGCTGGGAAAAGGAAAAACATTTTCTAAAGGTAATACAGGTATGACAGAGTGGGAGATGGTTTGTTCAGTTTCCCTTTCAATAAAGCATATTCTGCTCTAGCAGCTAGAAGTGTTTTCAGTTGTCTCCAACTTCAGATCTTTCAGAGTTTGGCAAAGTTCAGAGAGCTGCCTCACTCAAGGGTGTCCCAGCTTTCTGGGACAACCTGTATCCAGTGACATCACAGTAAGTGTACAATAAATAGGACATTTAGCCTTATGTGAGACAACTTTGATAGGGTATGTATCGCTAGAGAATCCCACTGAGTCACCTACAGTTTATTGGAGATACATGCAGTTTGACCTCTACCTCTGCTCCATCTTATTTCCTCTAACTCCCCTCATATGCGTTGATAATTGAGAATATCCTGAATGTCAAACCCTCTCAGGAATTGCTTCTAGCGAACCAAGGTATGATAACAGTCCATCTAATAAAACCACATCCTATAGTAAATATGCTGCATGGTGAAACATGGAAAAAAGTAATCTTCAAAAAAGTCGTAAAAAGAAATAAATGGTTGAAGAGTCCATCAATGGCCTTAAAACATCATTTTTTAATTTAATCCATAGCCATTTGCATTGGGATTCTAGTCCTTCCCACTAAAGGGATGAAATTCACTTCCCTACACCTTAATCTCAAACATGCTCAGGTGATTTGTTCTAACCAACAGGAAAAGACCTAAATGATACACCAGTTTCAAGCCTACATCTTTAAATTCCTATAGGTATACGTTATTGTTCATTGTCACTTTTAATCATCTTTTCAATAAATAATCTAGTCAGTTCCATAAGACAAAGAATAATAAAATAACAGTACTAAGAAAAATAAAAACAAAAATTTAATTACTTGCAAATGATAACATATTTGATAGAATATCAAATAGTCTAAAGAATTACTTTCTGATTCAAAAAAGAATTTAAAAAGGTTTCGGGGTACTAAAATACCACGCAAACTTATACCCATATATCCCAGCAATATTTTTAAATGAAGCAAAGTAAATAGTTAAAATATTAAGTTTGGAAGAGAGATTATTTTAAGAAGTATAAAAATTGAGATAAAATTTGAGATCTATCCCATAAAGTTTTAGAAGTCCTCAATGAAAAATACAAAACCATTTGTTAGGACTAAAGATGAATCAAAACATGGAAAATTTTGGGGTGTTCATAAACTGGGTAACTCCATATTGACAATTTACACTCTCTCCAAATTAATGTATAAATTCAATGTAATCCCAATCAAAATTCAAAAAGGATTATTTAAGAATTCGAACAGTTGATAAAACAATCTGTAGAACTCTGTACTACAGAAGTACAAAAGGTCAAAAAATACTTGCTTGAAAAAGAAAAGTGAGATGAGGGACTTGATGTACAGGCAAACCTGTTTTATTGTGTTTTGTTTTATTCTGCTTCACAGATACTGTGGGTTTTTTTGTTTTGTTTTGTTTTGTTTTTTACTTTTTTAAAAAACAAATTGGAGGTTTACAGCACTCCTGTACTAACTCCGTTGGCACCATTTTTCCAAAAGCATTTGCTTACGTCGAGTCTCTGTATCACATTTTGGTAATTCTCACAATATTTAAAAACTTTTTCATTATTATTATATTTGTTACAGTGATCAGTGAAAAGTGATTATGACTTGAGAGCTCTGATGATGGGTAGTATTTTTAGTAGTATTTTTAAATTAAGGTATATACTTTTTATGTAGACACTTTATTGCACATGCAATTGACTAAAGTATATATATATATATATATATATATATATATATATATATATATAAAGTATAACTTTTATATGCACTGGGAAACTCTCTTTATTGTGATATCACTATCACTGTGGTCCGGAACTGAATCCACTCTATCTCTGAGGTATGCCTGCACAAGGAATCAAGATATATTATGAATGTGTGATCTTGCTGCAAGTATACACACACAGACAAGTGTATGAGAATAAAAACTGAAACAGCCATGCTTAGATGGGCACTAGATATATAATGTAAGTGGCAGTGCAGCACAATGGGGAATGAACATTTTAATTAATTGTGCTGAAATTACTGAACAATACTGTTGAAAAATACTGGATTACCACTTTAATCCTACACAAAAAAGTTTCATGTATCAAATAGCTAAATAAAAAAAGAAAAAATATATTTAATGGTAATATAGAAAAATACCATTTGCATACTTGATTTAGTAAGGCACAGGAAACAACCATAAAAATAATTTGTTAAAGTTATTGAAATGAATGACATTAATACTCAAAAGACAGGGCAAAAAGGCAAATGATGGTAAAAAAATTATTTTAACACAAACCAGCAAAGGACTAGTTTCCAAATATGTAAAAAGTTTTCCTGAGTCAGTAACAATTGCACAGTAGAAAAATTTTGGCAAAATAATTGACTAAGCACTTCACAAAAGAGGAAATCTGAATGGCCAACATGCTCACGAAACCATGATCAACTTCAATTATCACTGAAGTGTAAAATAAAATCCATGAGATAACCTCAACATATTCAACAAACTGGATGAAATGTAAGTCTCACAATACCAAGTTTTGGTGAGCATGTGTAGTAACAGAAAGTCTCATCTAGTTGATGAAAGTGGGTATTGATACACTTACTCTTAAAAAGTATGCATCAGTATCCAATCAAAATGAACTGTAGCCCAAGAGAATTGAAAACAAATGTCCACACAACAATTTATATAAAAATGCTCAGAGAAACAGTATTTATAATAGTCACAAAGCAAAAACAATCGGAATGGCCATCAACTGATAAATGGATAAACAAAATGTGGTATATCTGGACAAATGAATATTGCTTGGTCATAAAAAAGAATGAATTACTCACACGTGCATGGATGAACCTTGAAAACAGTATGCTCAGTGGAAGAAGCTGACACAAATCCATATGCTCCATCATTCAATATACATGAAATTTCCAGAATAGGCAAATCTATAGAGAGAGTACATTAAAAGTTACCTATAAGTAAGATTGGGATAAGAGGATATTGGTAAGACAGCTAAAGCCTATGGGGTAGCTTTTGGGTGATGAAAATATTCTAAAATTGACTGTGATTATGGCTGCACAAAATTATTAACTGCATTAAAAACCAATGAACATTATACTACAAATGGTGAATTTTATGGTATATAAATTATATTTCAGTTAAAAAAAGGAGTTTTAGCATTTCTTAAGACCCTGAAATTATATTCATATACATACATACATATGCATTAAATATATATTTCCAATAAAAATTATTTTATGAATCCCCTATATGCTCATGTAAAGTTCTGACAGACTTGTTTGCAATAGATATAAAACGTAAAAAAGCATGAATAGATTCATAAATTTTGATAAGTTCATATAAATTAGCCCATACAACAAGTATGATTTCATGACAAATCATGGATGAATCATACATATAGGTTATTGAGTGAAACAAGCAAAAAACCTAAAAAATACATCCAGTAAACTTCCTTTTCTATTTTTTTAAAATTAGTGCAACTCAAAGGTAAATTTTAGAGATGGATATCTAGGGGGTAAAATCTGTAAGGTAATACACATTTTCATTATCGAAAAGGTCAGGATATGTAGCTAGAGTACCACTTTGAGGAAAGAAATAAAGTGCTAAAGCACATAAGAGTATTCTAGGATTCTGGTAATAATCGATTTGTTGATTTCATGGATTGTAACATTTATAAATATTCATTATATATAAAGATATATATAGAGACATATACACACATATGTCTTTATCTATCTATATAGGGAGAGAGTGTGAAAGAGCGGGGGGAGAGAAATTGCTCATTTGATTGCAAGGAATTTGGATTATGCAATTGTGTATGTTGGCTTGGCTAGGAAAATCCAAAATTAATAGGGCAGATGATTAGGAAAGTCAGGCTTGAACGCCAGAGTATGGGTTGAAGCTGCTATCCATACAATGTTATGCACACACACATGCTAATGTGAAGGATACTACAAAGATTCTACATGACCAACACTGTATTGAACAAGCAACATTACTTCATTCCTGTAATACACCAATGCTTTCTTGTTTAAATTTGTGGATGCTAAAATATAATGCAAATACCACAATTTATTGAAGATTTAGTAACTGCAATTGAAATGTTTTTAATGCAATTGAAATGTATTTAATACACAACAACTGGTTTAGCTTGCACTGTGATATAAGGCCACTGATGTTACTACATTGTTTATTAGACAACACAAGCTCTACATGGATTTTTTTGGAAGCAGTGACAATACTTTTATTTTGCTTTTTTTAAAAGTTTTTATTTAAATTCTAGTTAACATACAGTGTAGTGTTATTTTCAGGTGTAAAATATAGTAATTCAACACCACCATACAATACCAGGTGCTCATCTCAACAAAAATACATCCCTTAATCTCCATCATCTATTTCACCCATCACCCCATCCAGCTCCCCTCTGGTATCCACTGTTTTTTCTCTATAGTTAAGAGTCTGTTTCTTGGTTTATGTCTCTTTCTTTTCCTTTTGCTCATGTTTTCTTTCTTAAATTCCACTTATGAGTGAAATCACATGGTATTTGTCTTTCTCTGACTTATTTCACTTAGTGTAATATTCTCTGGCTTCATTCTTGTCACTTCACTGCAAATGGTAAGATTTCGTTCCTTTTTATGGATCAGTAATATTCCACCATCTTAATTTTAATTTTATATATATATATATATATATATATATATATATATATACACACACACGCACATA
>NC_081571.1:60730228-60770938 GCF_022355385.1 Mustela nigripes
ATATATATATATATATATATATATATATATATACACACACACGCACAGTTATGACCAAGTGTCCATTGACTGACGAATGGATGAAAAAGTGTGTGTATATGTATATACATACATACACATATGTATACACATATGTATGTATGTATATACATATACACACACTTTATATATGTATATGTATATATACATATGTATATATACACACAGACTTTTTCATCCATTCGTCAGTCAATGGACACTTGGTCATGACACTTGGACTGTTTCCATAATTTGACTGTTATTGATAATGCTGCTACTATAAACATTGGGCTGCATGTATCCCTTTGAATTGTTTGTTTGTTTGTTTTAATTCTTTGGGTAAGTATCTAGAAGTGTAATTGCTGGATTATAGAATAGTTCTATTTTTAACTTTTTGGAAATTTCTAGACTATTTTCCATAGGAGTCTCAATACATTCAAACTTACATGCATCCTTACTATTTACTTGCATATTTAAACTTAAAATTTTAATACTCTCCATTAGGGTTCCTGAGAAGGCTCAGTTGGTTAAGTGGCTGCTTTTAGTTCAGGTCATGATCTCAGGGTCCTAAAATGGAGCCTCACATCAGGCTCCCTGCTCAGTGGGGAGTCTGCTTCTCCCCTCCCTTTGCTACTCCTCCTGCTTGTGCTCTCTCACTTGGGTGCTCTCTCTTTGAAATAAGTAAATAAAATCTTTTAAAAAATACTCTTCCATGTTCTCATAACTTTCAAACAGGGAGTTATTTTGCACTAGGGAAAGACTAATTAATTCTTTATGTAATAAAATATTTAAGTAGGTTTAATTTAAGTCATCTGACTCACCTGTATATTTTCTCACACCAATGTGCTTAGGGAAGCATTCATATTGCAAATTAGTTATAAGTATTTCCTTGTTTACATGGGCTCGAATTAAGAGAGTAAATACATGCTTTTCCTAAAGTGTCTTTAAAGAAATGTCAAAACATAAGAATTCATATAGACATCCAATTTACATGTTAGAAGATTTATACATTTAAATATTTGTTTTCCCTTTTTAACATGTTAGTGAACTATATGGCTTAATCTTCAGTAAAAGGAAAATACAACTATGCTATCTTAAGATTTTAACTGATGTTTGAGTGTCACCTATTAGATCTTTTCTGAGAAGACCAAATCCAATAGAACAGTATATGTTACACATATTTTAGTTTGTGCAAAGTTTAATTATTTTAAGTAATATATTTATAATATTAATCATTTCTCTCTTACTGAAATGTTGAATTACCATAATCTATATTGTGGATATAAATATTTACATAATAAATAAAAATTTGTATTAATATTTGGAAATCCTTATTTTGAATACCACTCTTCTGTGACTTAGAATGATTTAACACTTTTTTTTAAAAAGAGATTTTATTTATTTATTTGACAGACAGAGACCATAAGTAGGCAGAGAGGCAGGCAGAGGGGGTGGGGGAAGCAGGCTCCCTGCCGAGCAGAAATCCCAAGGACCCTGAGATCGTGACCTGAGCCAAAGGGAGAGGCTTACCCACTGAGCCACCCAGGCACCCTGATTTAACACTTTTTTTTAAAAGATTCATTTATTTGAGAGGGAGAGAGAGAGCAGGGGGCGGGAGCAATAGGCAGAGAAGCAGAGGGAGTAGGAGAGACAGTCCCAACCAGACTCCATGGTGAGCAGGGAATCTGAGTCAGGGCTCAATCCCATGGCCCTGAGATCATGACCTGAGACAGAACCAAGAGTTTGATGCTCAACCGACTATGCCATCCAGATGCCCTTAATTTAACCTTTGATAAGTTTGGTAACTTTGGTAAGTTGATTGATTTTCTCAAAATTAATAATTGCCTTGCACGGTTCTATTAAAAATTAGTGATGATTCAGTAATATTAAAAATGTAAAACCTTATCAGAGCGGGTAGTTATCAAGAAATGCTAGTTTTGGGATGCCTGGGTGCTTCATTTGATTAAACTTCTGCCTCTGGTTCAGGTAATGATCCCAGGGTTCTGGGACAGAGTCCCACATCAGGTTCCTTGCTCAGTGGAGAGCCTGCTTCTCCCTCTGCCTGCCGCTCCCCTTGCTTGTGCTCACTCTTGCTCTTGTGCTCTTTCCCTCTCTCTCTCTGACAAATAAATAAAATCCTTTTTTAAAAAGACAGAAATGTGGGGCACCTAGGTGGCTCAGTGGGTTAAAGCCTCTGCCTTCAGCTCAGGTTGTGATCCCAGGGTCCTGGGATCAAGTCTGCTTCACCTGTGCTCTCTCTCTCTCTGACTGCCTCTCAGCCTACTTGTGATCTCTGTCTGTCAAATAAAAAAATAAAATCTTAAAAAAAAAAACCAGAAATGCTAGTTTATGTTGTACTTATAATATTGAAAACATAAATAAAATTTTCATTTCCTTTCTATTAAGTAAACTTCACCTAGATAGGTATGTAATTGTGAAAACAAGTGAGATCCTCGACCAAGGTTGTTTGGCATATTGGAGGGAAGCAGTCTTGAAACATAGACTTTTTTTTGTAGTAAACAAATTTTAATTATGAGTCTTTATTCTCAATTAGGAAATCGGCTGACATGAAGATGGGAGCCCTTCTTCATTTCAGGAAGGCCAGAGTTTTCATCCTTCTTAATTTGGGGGGGGGTATTTAAAAAACTTTTTTAGGTTTTTATTTAAATTCCAGTTAGTTAGCATAAATGTAATATTAGTTTCAGGTGTATAATATAGTGACCCAACACTTCCGTAACATCCAGTGCTCATCACAACTAATTCTTATACAGTGTTACCACCAGAAGGGGGTAGCTGAGTAAGAAAAATGAGACTTCAGTTAAACTATGTGAAATATTATGATAGATTCACATTTTTCATTTTGAACACTAAATTGTGATTTTCTTAGAGATTTTAGACATGAGAGAAGTTAGATATTTGTGATACTTTTTTATTTTACTAAAATATAAAACTACTCATTACCCTACAGCAATATCTGATAGGAAAATTACTCCATCAGTGGTAATATACTAAAAATGGAATCAATTATCCATTGTAGAAAACAATGAATAATTCTAATGATTCAAGGGGTGCTTTTATAAAGCTTTGTCAGTTATAGTTTTAAATATAAAGTTAAACTGAAACTCAGATTAGCATGTTGGGCACATATTTGGTATATATGTCATGTTAGGCAGTTGAAGCCTAAAAAGTCATTAATTTGGTTGTTAAAGGATTTCATATTTTATTATTTTGAAAGCACACATATTAAAGATTTAAAAAATTCTAACAAGTGTGAAAGCATTTATCCAGTTTTACTTTCCTTTACTATTTTTATTATTTCTGTGTGTGTATCTACACACACAGACATCCACATATATGAATACATTCATGTGCATATATCTTACTGATTCTATTTATCTGGTTGAACCTTGACTGACAGAGCAATAAGGAATATGATTTTCAAAAGCAAAGAGGAGAAAATGAGGTGAGTGAGTACATGAGTTGACAGTATAGGTCGCCAAAAAGATGGGTGATGTGGTCAAAGTTTGGCAGTTTATGGGAGATGAAGAAAGTTTTAAAAAAGGTGGTGATAGGTACAGGAGCAGCTTGGAAAGATAGCAGATAGATATTAGTAATGATTAGTATAAAGGTTCTGGAGATGATTTAGTTATAACTGATAATGGTTTTAGCTAGGTAAACTGGGTACATTTAAGATCTTGGAAAGTGACATAAAGTAGCTGAGGGGCCAAATGAAAATACTATGTAATGAGGAAGAATTGAAATATTGAAAGGATTAAGACTGCAACCTGCTGATAGAATTTTGATGAATTAGAAGTTAGTGGTAGTTTCATAATATTTACAACCACACAAGGCCAGATGTGAGAGATCTCCAGCAGACTCAGGGTATGGCGAAACAGTATCCCCAGGAGGATATGAAGTTCGTTTTAAAACATGAAAGTGATGGGGAAACACATAGTAGAAGTCAGGAATGTACAAAATGTTAAAGATAAAGCATGTGTTCAAATGAGAACTGTGGAAATGTGAAAAGATGAATTGGATCAGAGAGCCATGCTTTATATAAAACTAGATTCTGGATGACTGCCAATTAACCTGGGATAGCTGAGTTTCTGGTGATGAAAACAGTGTTCTAAACAGCCTTCTAAATACATACATACATACATAGATAAATAGATAAAAGAATGAATGAATAAATGAATGAATGAAAAATAAACAAACAAATAAATAAATGGATATCTACAGCATCAAAGTATTAGATCCAGCAGTTTTAAGGAAATCTGTTCAGTCTTTGCAGATGACTGGGAGGTTGAGAGTGATTGACTAGACGCAGATTAAATTATATAGGCATACTTTAGTTCCTACTGGTGAGCCATTTAAACTATATCTAGTCCATATTTCACATAACTGTTAAAATTCTTTTTTAAAGTGGAAAAATGAGAGTCAAATAGAGGTGAAGCCAGAATGAGTAGGTTAAATCAAGAATTATTATTTTTTTAAATTTTTTTTATTTTTTATAAACATATATTTTTATCCCCAGGGGTACAGGTCTGTGAATCACCAGGTTTACACACTTCACAGCACTCACCAAAGCACATACCCTCCCCAATGTCCATAACCCCACCCCCCTTCTCCGAGCCCCCCTCCCCCCAGCAACCCTCAGTTTGTTTTGTGAGATTAAGAGTCACTTATGGTTTGTCTCCCTCCCAATCCCATCTTGTTTCATTGATTCTTCTCCTACCCACTTAAGCCCCCATGTTGCATCACCACTTCCTCATATCAAGGAGATCATATGATAGTTGTCTTTCTCTGCTTGACTTATTTCACTAAGCATGATACGCTCTAGTTCCATCCATATTGTCACAAATGGCAAGATTTCATTTATTTTGATGGCTGCATAGTATTCCATTGTGTATATATACCACATCTTCTTGATCCATTCATCTGTTGATGGACATCTAGGTTCTTTCCATAGTTTGGCTATTGTGGACATTGCCGCTATAAACATTCGGGTGCACGTGCCCCTTTGGATCACTACGTTTGTATCTTTAGGGTAAATACCCAGTAGTGCAATTGCTGGGTCATGGGACAGTTCTATTTTCAACATTTTGAGGAACCTCCATGCTGTTTTCCAGAGTGGATGCACCAGCTTGCATTCCCACCAACAGTGTAGGAGGGTTCCCCTTTCTCCGCATCCTCGCCAGCATCTGTCATTTCCTGACTTGTTGATTTTTGCCATTCTGACTGGTGTGAAGTGATATCTCATTGTGGTTTTGATTTGTATTTCCCTGATGCCGAGTGATTTTTTTTTAAAAAGACAAAACCAAACACCTAGATCTACATGATATTATGCAGTCCATTTTCTTGCCTAAGAAATATACTTTGGGGTAGATTTCTGTCTTCAGTGAATGCATGAAATTTGTTAGGTGTCCCACACATATCTTTGAAATGATAGAAACTTACTTTAAATGAATTATGTCTACCTACTTTTAAAGCATAAACTGTGACATATTCAGAATTAAATTAGTTTAATAGATGTTATCAGAAGATTTTTCAAACCTAAATTGCTATTAGAGGTTGATTTTAATTTTTCCAAAAGTTGTAATTGGGATGGTTTAGGGATATCCTTTGTTTTGTACCCACTTTTTTGTCCTTCACTTTTAGTATAAGCAAGGAATTAGAGATTATGTGGCATGCTGATCCATCTCTGCTTTTTCTATAAAGTTGTACAAATTCCAGGAAAATCCTAGACGGTTTAAGGAATGGAATTAACACACATTATATTCTATCATCAAACCTATCTTGAATGAGAGAACTTTGTATATCACAGAGAGACCATTCAGTAATCAAGCAATATTTATTTATTGCCTACGGGTCTGTCCAATATACTAAAGATGAAAAGTATTAATAAAATTAATGAATTTCTCAATTTACTTACATACTAAATACTTAATTTTAGAAAGATCCTTCTGACTGAAATGCCAAAAGGAAGTTTTAAAGAAAGGGAAACTGCCTCACAGAGAGCAGAGAAAAATCACAATCACATTAACATTTAACCAAAATGAAGAAAAAGAAGGGAAAGAATGATTAAGAAAACAAGAAGGATGGGCAAAAATGGAATAATAAGAATAAATTAATAGAGTAACAAGAAGAAAAATGTCAAGGAGCATGACAAGAGCAACATGAAAAATGGCAAGCAAAGAAGAAATACATGAACAAAAACAAAATCAAGAACAACAAGCGAGAACAACAGGAATGAGTAGTAAGATCATGAAAGGAGAAAAGAGAAAAAGAAGACAAAGAATAATAAAATAATGGTACAGAAACCTGAAAAATACCGCCTTAGCTGGTGAACATCAAAACTAATAAACAGTATCACTGGTATGTTTCCTTGATGAAATTATTTCCATGACTAAAATGTAATAGTAGTTATTTTGTACTTTTAAGTGTAATTTATTTTAATATAGCTGATCATTGATGGTCCCTTGATATTTTTAACATATTACACTGTTAGTAAATATAAAGCTTGCACCAAGCTCTATTAAAATGTTTATTTCTACTTCTTGCATGGGAAAATTTCCCTTTAAGGAAATCATATAAGGTTAGTATTGTGAATGTAATTGGACAAGATTTCTCTAGAGATAAAACTGGCTAAGAGCATACTAATAAGCTTATTTTTAATTTTATTTATTCCTAAATTAATCTAAGAATTTAAATTTATGTACATGTTTAACTTATTTTAAAATATAAAAAATCATGAGCATATATTTTAGTGGGATGGTTTAAAAATAGAGATCACTATGGACTGTGAATCATAGCAGTTCTAAATTAAAAGGAATACAAGTAAATTTTATAAAGTAGGAGTGTTTATTACCTGGAGCTGCACTGTTCAATATGCTCACATAAGCCTCATGAGAGGATGTAAATTTGAGTTACTTATTTTTTAAAAGATTTTATTTATTTACTTATTTGACAGAGAGAGAGAGATCACAAGTAGGCAGAGAGGCAGGCATAGGAGAGGGGAAAGCAGGCTCCCCACTAAGCAGAGAGCCCCATGCAGGGCTCAATCCCAGGACCCTGACATCATGACCTGAGCCAAAGGCAGAGGCTTAACCCACTGGGCCACCCAGGTGCCCCTAAATTTAAGTTACTTAAATAAGATTTAAATTCAGTTCCTTAAGCTACATTTCTTACAGAATGATTTATATAAAGTAGACAGCAAATATTTGCTGTGAGGTTGAATGATGAAGAGGTTAGCATATTACAGGTTCTATAAAGATAAGACTTTCGTAAACTTTAAAGTATATCTTTAGAGTTTCAACTTCTTTACAACAAAGACAAAGCTCAGATAATATCAAGACTGAGATGGTTTTTAGTCATTTGCTGAAAAAATCAGTTGCATCTCCCTGGGCTCTCTTTTGCACCCCCAATTAAATCTCAGTGAATCGAAACTCCTGAGCACACATCTGAAGGTGTCCAAGGGAGTACTTCAGAAGCCCTGTTACCCACTGCTCTCATATGTTCACAAGCTTTCTGTGAAAAAAAATCTCTGCGGAGAAACTAGTGACTTTATTGATATATTTATTGCAGTTGAAGCTAAAAAAGAAGACAGGTGAGACATTTTGAATTTGACTCGGTTTAAGTTGCTGATATTCCAAATACTGTATTAAGCCCTGAGAACACAAAAATAAACAGTCACACTAGTATGCAAGAAGCTCTGTCTTAAACAGTGGTTTTCAACCATTATGACAAAGCATGATACAGCATAATGGTGTTTTATAAACCTTTTCCAAATATGTGTCAAAATTTTGATGGATGTATAACATGTACTTTGATTGTAAACTCTAGAACTATTTTTATAGCCACATCTGTCAGGCTAATGCTATACTGTTTGCAGAGCAAGGAACAACTTGTTTGTGTCAGGGGTAAGAGATAAGGCATAAAATTAAGTTAATATCAATGAAAAGTGTTTTTTTGAACATGCTAGAACTTGGCTTCGTGAGAACATAAGAGAGTTTATTCAGAGCAGTAAAGATTTCTCTCTAAAAGCAACATGGTTTTGAAAGGCAAACATTAAATAGTACAGTAACTGTGGATTCCTTTATAGACACTCTGAGACATTGTTATTGCAGAGATTTTGTTATATTATTCCTGACTTGTGGGTAGTATTTTTTTTTCTTAGTCTTAATTCTGTCAAGTGCAGCTGCCAAAATTTCTTGTATTTACAAGTAATCCACAAATACTAAAGTAATAGGAAACACAGAAATATAAACACAACTTTAATGCAATTTCTTAAATATATTCGTGTATGCATATGATAGTAATCCTAAGGCTTCAGAGAAAGTGCCATAAAGGAGGTAATATAACAAAAAGCAAAAAAGAAGCTTCTTGCGAAAGAGGTGGTGAACTGTTGGAAATAAAACTGACAATAAATACCAGTTCTACCTGAAAGTAATTTGGAACATGCAAGTGCTTGGGCCACAAGATATGAGCCCAGGGAGGTGGTGGTGAAGCTATTAAGAGATTCTGAATGTTATTCCACGAAATTTGGTATAGAAGAGATGATGAAGGGATTTTAATTGAAAAAGAAGTGGAGTCTGTGGTTGTGACTCTTGGTTTGGGTTCAGGTCATGATCTCAGGTCATGCATCAGACTTTGCACTGAGCTTGGAATTCTTTGTCCCCTCCCATATTTGCTCCTCCCCCCACTTGCACTCTCTCTTTCTCTCAAATAAATAAATAAATAAAGTCTTAAAAACATAAAAGGGAATATGCATCATGATATAATAGTCTAGAATTGGTGGGCGCAGCAAAACAAAGATTTTGTGGTGAGGGTTTAGAAATAGCTTATGGATAAAAGAGTTATTCGATGTGATATACTGAAAAGATGAAAAGTAAAAATATTTTCTTTATTTGAGAGAGAGAGAGAGAGAGAGAGAGTGCACAGAAGGAGAGGGAGAGAAGCAGACTCTCCACTCAGCAGGGAGCTCGATGCGGGGCTCGATCCCAGGACTCGAAGATCATTCCTTGAGTCATCCAGGTGCCTCGAAAAGTGTCATACTCTTTAATAAGGTTTTCATAAAATAAATAAAATTATTTTCATTTTCTTTTTTTTAAATAAAATTATTTGCATTGTTTATCTTCCGGGATTAATAATGTTATATTACAAAACAGAGTAGATGGTAAAATTGTGTTCCTGAAGACAACCAAATAGTAAAATCACCTTTGGGTAAGCAGGAAGTTGAATGCTTAGAGATGATTTCAGTTTACAGTAGTGATCTCATCCCTAGTAGTGATTCTAAATCTTGACCTGAAAGGTAGACTACTAATATCTGGGGATGTTGTCAATCCTGCTCTCCACCACTATTTGAGGTGTCTTAATGGTGTATCAAGTTCTGGGAGATGGCTGTTTCACTAAATGTCATGTTCTTCTATCTTGTTGCTTGACGGTCATTTGTTAGAACATTTGATAGTACACAGCAGCTACACAGCAGCATTTGTGGCAATAGACACTACACATGTAAATAGTATAACACAGACAAAAAATAGAATTATTATCAGAATGTATAGTGTGCTTCTAAACCAGAAGTCAAGAGTGCTCAAATTAAACCGAGAATAGATCCCATTTCCAATGCAAATTGTCCTCAGAATCAAATATTAGAAAAATTACCTAATTAATTTTTTCAGATCACTATATTAATATTAAAGATCCTAGAGAGATCTACATAGATATAAGCATACCATTATTCTCCTAAAACCATACATGTTACTCCTCCAGAGGTCATATGCCATCTGAGAAGCTCTATTCTGAAACACTGCCTCTTGGGTTTCTTGGGCAAAGAAGGTGTTATCTAGCACTATTTCCCTTCTGTGACCTATACCTATACATAGTATTTCTCTACATCCTGGACATCCTGCAAAGTACAGAGTAAAGAAGCTTCAGGAGAGAAGAAAATAATCTAGATCTGCCTTGAGGGGTTAGGATTTCAGTTCTGAAAATGAGGACCAGTGCTAACAATAAGGCACTGCTCATCAGTAATGGCGTGTCCCCAGGAAATCAAATTTTTACTATTAAGGTAAACAGACAGACTTAAAGCAAAAGTAGTTCTTGTTCATAAGATCAATAAAAGGGAGACAGTCTCCAAATGTACACCATCTATTCTCTAATCTTTCAAGTTTTATTTCTATTAAAGTGCATTTACCAACTAGATTTAATGCAAGATACTAGAATATTGTTTTTATGGTGACAGGAACCTCCTTTTTGAATAATAAAGTTATAAGGATTTTAAATTTCTGATTATTTAGCCTGTTGCAGTGTATGCCATTTAAAAGTTACTTAATGGTTGAGTCAGTTACCCAGGAAACCAACTAATTCATCACAAGGAAATTGTACCAAGGTAAGCACAGTGGCTCCCAAAGGAGAATGTTCACAAATCCAACAATCCATTTTTTTAAAGGTTATTTATTTATTTATTTGACAGACAGAGATCACAAGTAGGCAGAGAGACAGGCAGAGAGAGAGGAGGAAGCAGGCTCCCTGCTGAGCAGAGAGCCCGATGAGGGGCTCGATCCCAGGACCCTGGGATCATGGCCTGAGCCGAAGGCAGAGGCTTTAACCCACTGAGCCATCCAGGCACCCCCCCCACCAAGCAATCCATTGTATTATATATTTTAGCAAGTTAATGCATAAATTGTGTCCAGGTATTAGACCAATTTCAAGGAGTGACTAAGGATTCAAAAAGCTGTATTAAAAAGATTTAAAAGAATGATGATGTTTTTTGTCCCATGTATCTTGGGTAGAATTGTTTGTATCTCGTATAGCCAGCTACTTAATTCAAAAGTATTGTGTAGACGTAGTCTCCAAATGGAAACTGGTTTCAGACAGTTTATGGGTTCTCAGATCAAGGTTTTCAGTAGGGACTATCTTCCAGTGACTGGAGGATGGTTTTGTCCTCTTTAATTAAGATACATAAATGCAAGTGTCAATTCCTTGATGTTTCAGTACTAAAATAGCTACAGTATTCTGACAGGATTCTTTTCATCACTGGTTGAGGATTGTCATTCTCTACTGGATCTTCTATACCATCATTTCTCCAGTGTTGGGCCAAGCAAGGATGGTTTAGGAGAAAGTTGAGGAAAGGTTAACTGTATCTGTTGATAAGAATGAGTGCTTTGCATAAATCTCCTAAAATATTTGGGTGTGATATACTGCAATGTTTTTCAACTATGTTTCTGCATTTGTTGTCAAAATAACATAGAGGTTCATACTTAATTTAAATAATCAACTAAATGAAAAGAATTATAATAGAACAGATTATAAAGTAAGTTCAGAAGACAAATGTCTGGGAGTCAAAATATAGGTAAAGAAATTATCAAATTTTGTTTCTATAGGTGGTATAGAAGAGGTCAAATTTAAAATAAGATTATAGATTTTTAACATATCAGTAGGGTATATGTTTGGAAGAAAGGACCCATTGAAGATCATTGGGTAATAGATGTGTATTCTACTTGTATGGGGAAGTATGTTTTTATGGAATGATACACATTTCTTAAAGCCTGTCAAAAGCTAAGGAAAAGCAAGATGCTGAAGAACTTATTTCATGAATACATATTCATCTTTGGAGGGACACTAGGACAAAGATTTTGAAATTACCAACAACAGCCTTCTGTTCTGGAATATGCTTTGATGGGTTCTTCAAGAAAATAAAAGCATGAACAACCATGATACTTCTCTAGAAGACAAGGATCTATAAATATACAGAATGCCAGATCAGGAAATAACCGTGGCCACTGCAACAAGATACCGAAATAGCCTTGGGTGTTCTAATTCATGATAAAACATATGTAGACAAGTGATCATAATTTTTCCAAAGCTAAGCAAAATATTTTAACTGGGTTATCTGGTTAAAATGTCACATGTACTTCATCATTAGAAAGCCAGAACCATAAAAATTCAAAGAAAAAATGAAAATTAAGTGGGTTAAAATATCATTAGCCACATATAGAAGATGGAAAGCTCAGTGAGAATGGAGATTGGGAGTACACGCTCCAAGTTTATTTACAACAAAAGTAAGTCAATGTTATGCTTTGAGACAGAATGCACTAATCTGCCTCTAAAATATTTTAAACCAATCTATATATTATGTATGTGTCTATCCATCCATCCATATTTGGGGAGACAATTTCCCAAGGGTCTTTCACATTTCTGCCCATGTTGTACATATGACTGTCCTTTGTTCCAAACTTACTTTGCAAGGATGTCTATATAGCAAATAGCATTAAAAATGAAGTCTTCCTAATAAGCAAGGGGAATGTTCACTTAAAAAGTTGAAAGAGAAAGATAGTGTCTCCCTTGGGGGCATGGGCAGGCATGTTTACTGTTTGTTAAAACATTTACAGGTTCTCTAAGTGCAAGGTTCTTTTTCTGTAACTCAGTCCACTATATGCGCAGGTATCAGCTTTCTTTACATCACCCTGTGGGAATTGGGCTTGTGAAACTAGAGCAAAAACATTCTTACTCTGGCTACTGCCATTGCTGGGAATACACTTTTCTGACCTAGGAGTCTTGTGTCCTCCACCTGAATCCATGAAACTGTGACAGGGTATTATGTTAACTTGCAAGTAAGTTCAAAACTCAGACCCTTAACAGGTTTGATGTATACTACATATGGCATTTGAGAACCACAGTTTTATGGGTATAACTGTTGTAATGATGGGAAAGTACCCTGTGTTTTCAGTCTTCCAAATTCAGGATGCTGATGTGATAATCACAATGTACCTAGTGGTTCTTTATACTCTTTATAAGAGAGAATACCTGAGTTGGTTTCAAAAGAAAAACTTCAGGAAGCCAGACTGGCCTCATATTCTATTGCTGCCTGACTCCAAAGTAAACATCACACTACTGCTTGAATACATGCTTCTTAAGGTAAAAATCTTAGGGGAAAAACAACTGAAAGAATGCTGGGGAAAAGCCTGATTTTCAAGGTTCTATGATGCCTTGAGAGGTTCTGTTCTAATTCTCAAGACAGAAATATTTGAAGGAACACCTGAGTTTCTGTTTTCCTCTGTAAAGAATGTCTCATCTGTTTAGTGAGAGGAAATGCCTAAATTACAGAGGATATGCTTATCAGGAGGCAGGACCTCTGCATTAAAAATGTCAGCCCTGAAAAACAGCATGCCAAACCTTGGTTCTTGGATTCTTGTGCTGAGATAGATGGTATATCTACATATAAGCACCTCAGGAAAAGGGGCAGCCATATCTCTGCTCCCCAGGTTCCAATTTCTCAGTCTGAAATCGAAAATAGTAAGTTAGGACTGGAAGGGTACAAAAGCTCAGGCTTAGGGATGCAAAAGATAAGAAATTCTACCAAGATTTAAAATTTTAATTTATCAATTAAAAGCAAAGTGATGTTATATAGTATGATCAACAAAAGCTTTGCATTTGTTTCTCATTTATCAAGAACCCAGAAATCAGATGTGATTAACACCATAACCAACCTACAATAATGAAAGCACAAAAATGGTATTTGCAATGTAATTCACCTTATATTAAAAAAAAAGCTTCCTATAATTAAACTCTTACTTACACCCTTCTAATGGACTCTCATGATGGACTCAGATTAGCATTTACAAATCACAAAATGATCTTATGTCCTGCAGAGATACCTTAAATTGATCCTCCTATTCTTTCATAAAGGCCAGTTTCCATAGAAGGCTGCAAAAAGTCTTTAGGTTAGTGAGGTCTGTTCATTTTCTTAGAGCCATTTCCCCCTCCAGCTTTATTAAATGCCTTTCCCTTTCCAGCATCCTTCACGAATCAGGTCAGTGTCTCTCCTTCAAGAACATGCAATGCCCTTCTCTTCCTCAATTTAGTTTAAGTACTCTCCGGGTACACAGTCATAGCGCTTACTGTATTAAATTGCAAACATTTGTCTACTTCTCTGTTTCGTTCAGTGGACTGAGTTCCTCAAGGACAGGAAGCTAAACACTCATTATTTGTACTCACTCCAAATCCCAACCCTCAGCACATGGTAGCCGCTGAATAAATGCTTTTAGAATCATAGCAACTCCACAGCACGCCTCCTAAACCATTGGACTGCTTTTTAAATGCTAGGAAAGTGGTAAGAGAAATTTCTGAAATAGACTGGTAGAAGGTGGATCTGGGAATCTGTAGTTTTAAACATTCTCTTATGTAATTATGGTAACCTACCCTACTGAGCACCTCTTCTCTAGCTCCTGCTCTACAAATATGTAGCTTTTGATTTTAGGGAACTAATTTTAATTTTCTGGATTTTCCATCATTTTATATACAGATTATTATACTGGATATTCCAGGTTAAAAATTCTAAAAGTCTAAAAGTCTAGTAATATTAATACAGCAGATTAAATATTTGAATTAACCTGTCATATAAGTTCTTCTTTTCCTAGACAACCAAATATGCCCTTATAAGAGCATATCATCATAGCTGTTTCTCTGAGTGAAATCTTTGAACTGATTAGCAATTCATGTCTTCCCAATGTGTATACATAAATTGTATTTATATTGCTTTTTGTTTAGTATTCTGTTCATTGACTATTTCCATAGTAAACCACATGGATAGTCAACATTTCTCTCTTTGAGGAAAAAAAAAAATGGTACAGGATGTAAGCATTTTAAGTCTATAGTAAAATTATAAATTGTGCTATCAATTCTGCTGGCTTCCAAAGTCATACTTAATTAGGTACCATAAATATTTTCTTAAAAAGTGAAACGATAACATATTTGGGATTACTCTCTGGCTCACATAAAAATGCATAAACACAATCTCATGAACCTGTGGCATGTGTCAGTATCAATTCTGTGTTGTTGTTGTTGTTTTTACAATTCCTTTGTTTCATGTTCACATATGTTCATAACTCTGTCAGCCAGAAGCATTACATTGTTATCAACAAATTAGATGAGACCATAATCATGGCTGTAAACATTCTGGGCTTTACCTATAATAACTTAGTTTAGTGGTACAGTAAAGAAAAATATCTGCAACGAGTATGAGGACTGTAGCTGCTTTTTCTTTTTCCCAACTTCACTAAATGCCATTTCTTTTCGATCCCTTCAGGTAATGGTTGTATGGACCAGTGTAGATGAGCCATTCAAGGTATATCAAATTAAAACAACTTGATAGCAATATTTATGAAGCTAGAGATTAAGAGATTAGTGCACCCAATACTGAAAAGTTTCTGTCTAGGTTCTAGATGCCCAACTGAATTAAAGAATCTCATTTTTTTCTAATAAGGATCACACTGGGCAATACTTCTACTCTACCACTTTTAAATTTTAGCTCTGTAGAAGCAAAAAAGAAAATAGATAAGAAACTAGAAACAGTGTAGAAGCTGTGGTTGGAAGAAAGTCAAATTTGGACTTGTAATGCCGAGCGCGTTGTACGCCCTCCTCTGAAGACCACCAGAGACACGGGTCAAAGCCAAACAGCAAGGGTCGTTTATTGCGAGTTGGAACCCGGACCTCCGCGCACTCGTTGCTGGTGACGCTGAGGTGTCAGGCAGAGTAAGTGCAGGGTTTTTATAAGCAGGTACAAACAAGTTTTGGGTGGGGTACAAACAAATTTAAAAATCATACCTGGTGTTGGTTGATTGGTGTTGGGAGCCCGCGAGCGCCATCAAACAAGCATTCAAACAGAAGCAAAAGTAGCTAGTTAGCCCAAGCGATGAGCAAGCACTTTTACAGAAGCAGAAGTTGCCGGTTGATAACACTTTTGGGCGCAAACAACTTTCGGGTGGAGTAAACAACTTTCGGGTGGAGTAAACAACTTTCGGGTGGAGTAAAGTTTGTCCAGGCCTTTCAGACTAACTGTCCTGTGATAAGATTTAAAGTACCATGGCTATTTTTGGATCACCATAATGTGGTGATATACGCATATATATAGCTACATAATTCTTTGATACTACTGCCTTCAACTTGAAAGGTCTCTGACTCCTTTTCTTAAATTGGGCAACCCTGTGACCGTTCTGACCAATAGAGTATTAGAGTATGGTAGAAGAGACTTTTAAGAGACTAGGTTATAAAAGGGATGACTTACTCTCCCGATTAATCTTGCTTGAGATTTGAACCAAGAAGAATGGCTATAATGAAGACTATAAAGAAGCCAAGACACATTTAGGCATTCTGTTGCCAGTCCCAGTTAAACTCAGTATTTTAATCATCCTAGACCAGCCGACAATCATGCAAGTGAAGAAACCTCCAGATGATTCTGAGCTCTATCCATCCAGTTACCGGAGGTACTTCAGTCTTTGCAGTTGAAGCCCCAAATGTGAGGAGAGAGAAAAGCCATCTCCTCTGTGATGATTCCTTACCCTCAGAATAGTTGAGAATACAATGTTTTTTGTGTGTGTATGTGTGTGTTACTAAACTCTAGAATGGTTTGAAGATGAAAGATACGCAAGATACAGGGAACAGTAAAATTCCAATAATAAAATACGTTGTATCTACTAATAACATTACATGTTATTATTTCTAACATGATCATTTTTGACTCTTTAGGCAAAAATAAAAGTACTTACAAAATAAAAATAGTATATATACCTAATATATTTATAAATTGCATCATATATATACCTAATAATTTATGAGACAATTAGGTTAAGGTAAATATATAATTGCTTTAAATAAAAATACACATTTTGGAATATGAGGATGAATGCTCAAGTGTTTTATGATTTGTATGTTCCTTTTCCCTAGTTCTAAACTGTTTCAAGTTCTAGAAACTAGTTTGGAAGCAAAGTAATAGGTATAGGTTCTTGCTACTGACTGTATTCTGTCATTGTATACAATCTAGAATAAAGAGTTATCATACTAATGATTGTTTTTCTAATAATCTTAGTTAATATGGGCAGAGATGAGTTATTTTCCAGTTCTTATAATCACGGGTTTTTAGAGGCCAGTAAGTAAGTGTGAAGCAGTTTGGGAATTACTACAAAGTATTTCCTTAAAAGTCAGACTTCCTACAGGATGAGAATTAGAACAATTTGTTTGGCCTTATATAACAAATTTATACTATGTTTGTGCTCTCAGCAGGGAACTGCAGTATCCAGAAGACCTGAATCATAGAACTCAGAATTTAAGCCCTGATATTAGTTTATGGATTTGTATCCAAATGTCAACTGGACAGTTAGTGGAACTTACAACACTTGTTCTGTTTTGCCTCCAGTTTCAAGACTGCAAACAAAATGATGACTGAGTAGCAGGAAACAAAAAGATGAGCACTGTGCTTCTCTCCGCTTTCTTTCTTGAGAGAATTCCCCTCAGTCAGGGCCCCATGGACTCAATTCAGTAAACAGAAAAAGCTAAGACTCCCTGGGGAAAAAGCCAAGGGCAGATTATTGAGGAGTTAACAGATACATACAGTAAGAGGTCTCAGACCTGCAGATGGTACCTCTTAAGTATTTGCCTGAGTATTCATCAGTGCAGGTATGTGGTTAATTACTTGCATCTGGGGGAGAAATGCCCTTGCAAATTAGAAGCCACAGGAGTGCATGGTGCCAGGAAAGTGTCAGTTCCTAACCAGGCTACTGAAATACCTCATGATTCACGCTATTCTATAGGGAATATAGAGAAGGGTCTTCTGAAGTGATGGGAATATTAGAGCTAGACCAAGCACTACTCTGGTCCTGCCAAAAGAAACTTAAAGCAAGACTGGAGAGGATCAAGCTGTTTCCAAGTAACTTAACTGTGTCACACAGAAATATTTAGTAATATTTCTAAGAATACAAAAATATCTAGCTGCTAATGGCAAATATCATGATTTCTACCATCCAATAAGAAGTTACCAAGCATCCAAAAAGCAAAAAAGGAACTTATGACCCATAATAATGACAAACAATTTAATGAATTGAAACTTAACCCAAACTGATACAAATGTTAGAATTAGAAAAACAGAATATTATAAAATAGTTTTTTAAACTGCATTCAATAGGTTCAAAAAGTTAAGAATCAAGAAAGGTAAGAATCAATAAAGATGTACAAAATATCTATAAAGATATTTAAAATAAAAAAGATTTAAAAAAATAAAAAGATAAAAACAATTAGGCTGACTGGGTGGCTGTCAGTTAAGGGTCTGCCTTTGGTTCAAGTCATGATCCCAGGACCGTGGGACTGAGCCCAGGATCCTAGCACTGAGTTCTCTGCACAACAGGGGACTGCTTCTCCCTGTCCTTCTGCCCCTCCCCTGGTCTGTGCTTTCTTTCTCTCTCTCAAATAAATAAATAAAATATTAAAAAATCAGATCTACAACTTCTACAGATGAAAGCTATAAGGTCTGAGGTAAAAAATACACTGAGTAAGATTGAAAGAAGATCTGATATCTTCCAAATGAAAAGATTATTGAACTCAAATACATAGCTGTGGAAAATACTCAAAATGAAGCAGGACATTAGAGAACTAAACCTTTTTTTTACAATATTTTATTTATTTCTTTGACAGACAGAGATCACAAGTAGGCAGAGAGGCAAGCAGAGAGAGGGGGAAGCAGGCTCCCTGCTGAGCAGAGAGCTGGATGTGGGGCTCCATCCCAGGACCCTGGGATCATGACCTGAGCCGAAGGCGGAGGCTTTAACCCACTGAGCCACCCAGGCGCCCTGAGAACTAAAACTTTTACAGCTTACTATTACATTAAGAATGCATATGGCTTTAACAGATACATGATTAGCCTTTAATTTTATAACTACAGTATATATATAGACAAACCAGGAAGAATCCATTTATTTTTAACTGTGTAATAGGCTGAATTTGTTCAATCCATGCTATCTTTTATAAAAATGAGACCCAGAAGGATTTTCTAAATCCCTTTTTTGTTTTACTTTAGGCTCATTATGATTATTTTTCCTGCTCAGAAACTCTTTACCTGAACCTATATAACAACCCTTTCTACTTTGAAAACAGTCTAACTACTGTAGGGAGGATTTTTTCATTATATACCGCATCTAGAAGTGCTAGAACAGTAACTCAAGGCGACTGATTGGCAGTGACTGTTATCAAATTAGCATTTCCATGGAAGCCAGCATCAGTTATCCTCAACAGACATTATCCTCATCTGAGAGCTTCTGAACTGCTTTTCAATACAAGCCAAATCACTCAGAATACAATAAAACATCACAAAAAACGTTGAATACTGTATCAGGACAGAGGCAAAGATCTTGTTTGTATTTTTTCACCCCTGTACAGTGTTCTATAAACTGGAAGTAGTGAAACAGAACAGATTCTCTATGTGTTAGACCTTGACTCTTCTAGAGTCAATTTGTGTTCAGAATTCCCCACTCTTCAAAATCAGTTTTATGTGATGTCAAACATCTTGATAAACTTTTATTTTTTTAAGATTTTATTTTATTTATTTGACAGAGAGAGATCACAAGTAGGCAGAGAGGCAGACGAGAGAGAGAGAGAGAGAGAGAGAGAGAGAGAGGAAGCAGGCTCCCCGCTGAGCAGAGAGCCTGATGTGAGGCTCCATCCCAGGACCCTGAGATCATGAACTGAGCCAAAGGCAGACACTTTAACCCACTGAGCCACCCAGGAGCCCCATTGAACTGTTTTTTTCTCTTCTAATTATATAGTACATGGTCATCTTGTAACCCAAAAACATTCATCAAATAGTTAATATCTGACTACAGATATTAAGTATCTGTAGCAACCAAAGTTGCAATTTAGTAGAGGGAAGAGAATTCTGGATCAAATTCAACTTTAGTTAAGAGTTTATGATTATTTGGTTCCAATTTTTATGTGATATCTCAGACAGTGACATCTTGCCCATTAAATAGAAACACTGACCTGTACTCAAATGGAAGCTAAGAACTACTACATATATATGCCATATATATCACATATACCATATATACCACACACTGAGTTTGTTTCAAAGCCACTGAAAGTAACTACATTGCTTCTGATATACACCTTATATTATAGAATAACAAGAGGAAAATTATACTTCAAAATTTGCCTGGACTAATTCCCCAGTTTTAAGCTGGAAATGTCCAACTTGGATTATTGGAGGTCTTGGTATCACCTCAACGGTAACACATCCATATTAAATATTTGCTTGGAAATACTTCATTTTAACCTGTTTAATAATAAATGGAAATTCCTTTACTTCTATCACTATATCTAGAGATCTGATTTTTTAAATAATGTTTTTCTCACTTTTATAGAAGTTCAAAAACCTCCCTAATATCATGTTATAATATTTGAAATATTTTCTCTTCTTAAAGCAAAATATATATAATTTTATCTATGCTGTAATCATTTTCTAAAATCATACGTATGTATAGATAACCACTGAAGGGAATAAATAAAAATTAGGAGAGATAGCTTTCTAGAAAGATGGAAATCTGCTTGGTGTTTTCTTTTGGTTTAATATTTTACGTTCTTACTTTTATCACTCTGATTCCTATTTTTATGTCTACGGTATAAATGAAAAGAGATGGTTTTCATTCATAAGTGACACTGCTAGTTTTTTATTACCTCCATAGTTTTCTAACCAGACTATCCCTCCAACTGGGCTAAAATAAAGCTGAAATATTTATGTTAGTACTTTAACTGTTATGATCTAATTCACCTGATTTTGATATAAATAAGTGTGGCCACCTCTTTTTTTCCTCCTTTTGCAATTAACTGCTAATCACCTGCCTACTCTTAATACCAGGAAATCCACTATTGCTGCTATAAGTTATTATACAATAATTCTTGGATTTACTCTGTCAAAAGGAGTAAACCAAATTTCTGTAAGCCAGACAGACAGATCTTTGTGTTGCCGTGACACTAGCATTGAAAATGGATCTACAAAATTCTCATTTGATGTCTTCTGGTCTACTGCTTCCTTGATGTTCTTGCATCTTCAGGTGTCTACACCTATTATATTGACATCTCACATTTTGGTTCACACTTTCACAAGTTTTGAATATAATCTGAATGAAAGCTGAATGCATCAAGACAGCAGACAAATAACAAAGTAACCCCAAGAGAATTAGACTATAGAGAACAGTAAAGAAAAGATAACAAATTAGAGAGAAACACAGGAAGGAATGTGGGATTGATGCAGATTTAAGAAACTACAGAAGAAAACAGTAATTAACATTTCAAAATATTTTTCTAGCCCATTTATTTTCTTCATTGACTAATATGACAATTCCACTTAAGATGGTCTAATCTGCTTTCACTTGAATCCACTATGCTCACTTTGTTCACCAAAGAAATTCTTCCCATAGAAAATCCTTACCACCTTTACTGCCTCTATGCTTTCTTAGATGTGCAGAAGTTTTAGAAAACATTGCTTGCTTAAAATTCTTAGAAAACAGGGGCACCTGTGTGTCTCAGTGGGTTAAAGCCTCTGTCTTCTGCTCAGATCATGTTCTCAGGGTCTTGGGATGGAGCCCCACATCGGGCTCTCTGCTCAGCAGGGAGCTTGCTTCCTCCTCTCTCTCTGTCTGCCTCTCTGCCTACTCGTGATCTCTGTCAAATAAATAAATAAAATCTTTAAGAAAAAAAAAATCCTTAGAAAACATTAAATAGTACCATGGATTGATAAAATTAAAAAATATATATAAATTAGCACAGTATTTAATTATTCTATTAGCTGAAAGGAAATTTTAGTAAACACAGAAAAGAAAACAGAAGTGAGAAAAGCCAAATCTCTGTGCTCAAGGAATATATACTACAGTAAGAAAGCTAAGAAACATTTATATATATTACAATAATTACATTTATGGGTGCCATGATTAAAAGAACAAAATAATATCACTATTCAATAAGAAGGGAGTTATTTCTGCTTGAGTAATGATAAAACAAGTCATAATTTGAGGTAGTTTATGAATTAAAAAATGATTTTTATATACTAGCTCAAAGTTTTTTTTAACAAAGAAGAAACAAGACATCTATTTAAAAGTGAGCGTGCATTCAGAGGGCACACTGATAACATACTTAATTGTTCTTGATAAAAAATGGAAGGCAAGACACACTACTTAGGATAAATATAAAAGTATACCACTGACATAGAAACAAAAAACCTAAATTAAGGGGAGATTAGAAATTTTTCAAGAAGATATAATTATTACAGGTGATGACTTTATACAAGGTAGTCTAAATATAATATTACCATTTATTAGCAAGAGCTTCCAAAACAAACTACCACAGAGTGAATGGTTTAAACAACTAAAATTTATTTTTTCTAAGTTTTGGACTCTGCAAGTCATATATCAAGGTATCTGCAGTCAGTTTGGATTTCTTTGAAGATCTCTCTCTTTGGCTTGCAGATGACTGCTTTCAGGTTTTATCCACATTTGCCCACCCCCCCGCCCCGCTGTGTGTGTGTGTGTGTGTGTGTGTGTGCGTGTGTATACTCTCCTAGTCTCATTATCTTTTATATTGACACCTATCCCATTAAATTCAGGCCCCACTTTTGTAACCTTATTTAACTTTAATTGTCTCTTTAAAAGCTCTGTCTCTAAATGCAGTCACATTGGGAACTAGGGCTTTAGCCTATGATTTTGGA
Organism: Mustela nigripes; assembly: GCF_022355385.1. Classification (NCBI taxonomy): domain Eukaryota; kingdom Metazoa; phylum Chordata; class Mammalia; order Carnivora; family Mustelidae; genus Mustela; species Mustela nigripes. The sequence goes on from NC_081571.1 coordinate 60,752,772, forward strand.
AGAAGGGGCGCAATTCAGTCCTATGACATCCATCATACAGATTTTTCTGATATGTAGGAATATAGACAGCAGAGTGAATGGACTTGATGTACCCCTGATTTGCTGGTAGAAAATCAGAAAAGAGAAGGGACAGCAGAATCTCAAATAATTCTTAGGCTGCTTCTTGCATGAGTAGAAGGGCCATTTATAAATTTATGAATTTTAGTATGTCAACAATTGTGAAATAAGATATACCATAAAGTTTCAAAAAAAGATGTTATATTCTTAAAATTGAAAGAACTAACCAAGGATATGTGGACACAAAGACTAGATCACTTCAGATCAACTGTATTTTCTTCTATGGAACTTTACTGAGCTATTAGTTTGAGAAACTTTTTGAGAAACTTTTTGGGTATCGTACATCTGGACTTCAGAAAGGCATTTCAGAAGGTCTAACATAAGGTCATAGGAACAAAAAGTCATTTTGTTGGAAGGCAGGGAATTTGAATGGAGTTGTCAATGATTGGTCATGTTCAGAAAGAGCTATAATTCTGTCAAGAGAGAAAACAAATTCTAGTAGTATGCAAAAGAGGTTTTAGCCTCTGCTCTGTTTTACATTTTTATCAATGATTTAGATTATTAAAATTGCAGCCAACACAAAACTGGAAGTAATAGCTATTATGTTGGGTGACAGACATTAGATGCAAATAAGAAACAAAGGATATCAGATGTCCTGTGAAAGTTCCATTTGAAAATCAACAAAATGTATCAAAGCAGATTTATACAAAGTCACCTGAAAGACAGGCAAGGTCTTAGCCTTCCCAAACAAAACAATTCCAAGAGTTGTAATTTGGCTAAGTAATCTTATTTCAAAAAAGAATAGGTCCTCTTTGTTGTTTAATGAGAACTTTTAATATTTATTCTCTTAGCAACTTTTAAATATGCAATGCGATATTGACTATAATCACCATGCTGGGACATTGGAGTGGCTCAGTCAGTTAAGCATCTGATTCTTGATTTCAGCTCAGGTCATGATCTCAGGGTCATAGTATTGAGCTCTCTGTAGGGCTCTGTGCTCAGCTTGAGGTCTACTTGTCCCTCTCCCTCTGCTCCTTCCCTGCTCATGCTCTCTCTTTCTCAAATAAATGAATAAATGAATTTTTTTTTTTTAAAAATCACCATGCTATATATTACATTCCCATGACTTACTTATTTTATTATAAAGTTTGTAATTCTGGACCTCCTTCCTCCATTTTGCTTACCTCCAACCCTGCCCCTCCACCCTGTTCTGTTTGTTTGAGTTTTGTTTTGTTTTGTTTTGTTCACTTATGTTTTTAGACTGCATACATAAGTAAAATTATATGGTATTTGTCTTTCTTTGTCTGACTTATTTCACTTAGCATAAAACCTTCAAGGTTCAGCCACATGGTTGCAAAGAGCAAGATTTCATTTTTTTTATCACTAAAAAGAATTCCATTATATAAAAAATTGTGACTTTGTATAGTGACAGGTGGTAACTAAATTTATTATGGTGATTATTTCTCAATGAATGCAAATATTTAATTAATATGCTATATACCTAAGAATAGTATATATTATACTTTATTTAAAAAATGTCAAGTATGAAGTATCAATCATGAGTAAAAAAAGAGTCACAGAGGCAAACATTGACTATTACTATTCTAGCCCTGGTCAGGAGAGAAAGAATCTTAGTTAATAGGTTTCAAATATTCACATTCCATTACTAAGATGATTATTAGTAGTATGTTAATAAACATGTTATCCTGAAGCCACCAAATATGACATTCATTTATGTTTGCCCTTATAAAATGTTCTCAAAACAACGTTCTGTTCAAATAGTTTAGTACTGTTTTCCATTACGGCTTTGCCTACAGGGAAAGAACAAGCCATTAACACCAAATCAAGATTCCTTTATTAAGAGTTAAATACATTTTTGACTAAATTGTTGTTCTGATTTTATAGATTAATATTAAGAGCTCGATTAGTATTTTCACAAGTGAGAGATCTATTATGGTTTAATTATATAATCAGGGTCAGATCCTGCTCCATGGTAAATTCATGAATATATGAGCAACATAATGAGAGGCCTCTTGAAAAATAACCTCTGGCCATTTCCAGGAGACACACATTCAGCAGAGCATTGACATTTACTATTCAAGATTAGCATTTGCTTTAATTTTTAAATTCCACCATGTATTCAGAATCAACTAAAGAAAAAACACTGACAGTAATCCACATCAACACACATGGAAAGGGCTTAAAGATTTTTTTTGGATGACAAGGTAAATAATAGCACACAACATAAAAGAGAATAAATATTTCACTTTCAAGAACATTAGTAGAGTTGATGTATACACATAAAAGAATATAATAGATCTTATGTTTTTAATACTTTTATCATAGTATGTAGTTCTAGTAAAATATTTTAAGAAAGGCAGTAAACGAAATCCTGTTAAGAATGGGGCAGTTAGAATGGTAAGAAAAATTTAACATATATAAAATACGTTGCTATAAAAGATTAAATACATGCAAATGTATAAGGAATAAAACAATATACATGTATATACCCATCACTTTGCTTAATTTACATTGCTAATACTGCTGAAGTTCCTTCCCTGATCTATTTTCTTTAGTTCCATCACAGAAATTTTTTCTATCCAAATTTTGTTTATGATTCTGATCCAACTTTCATAACATTGCTCTATACATATGCATTTATAAGGATACAATGATGTTACTTTGTGTGTTTCTAAACTTTAAAGAAGTTGAGCCCATGATGTATATCCTCAGCAACTTATATTATTCCAAGAAAAAAATCACATTTGTAAAATTCATAAGTGTTAATATGTGCTGTTATTTTATTCATATTTACTTCTGTGCAGTAGCTCATTATATGAACATATAATGAATATATGAATATATTCTATTTATTATTCTCTGCCAATAGATATATATGTAGGTTCCCCCACATACTTTTTTCTTATTAAAAACAATGCTACAAACACTTGTATACGTGTATTCTATGGATTTAAGTTTCTCTAGTGTATACACAAGAACAGAATGGCTGTTATACACATCTCTGACTACTATATTTTGCTAAGCATCTTCTAATATGTATTTATAGTAGGTACTTTAACCACAAATAAATATGGTTACTGTTTGACATTCTCACCAACATTGGTATTGTATTCTCTGTCATTGTAAGCAGTGGTTTGAATTTGAAATTATATGACTACTAATGGGAAGAACATCTTAAAAATGTCTTTCATAACTTTTGGGGAGGTAGACAGAGTAGGAAGATTTTAATCTCACCACAGCTACAACTAGATAACAACTACATTAGTGTAAAAATGAGTTGGAGACTGGCACATCAGATTCTCCACAGCTAAATGTAGAGAAAAGGTCACATCAGAGAGGGTAGGAAGGATGCTCTTGTGGACCTTTGGAATTATCCACAGGAGGGAGAGATATGCTAATTGAGAGGTGCTAATTGAGGAGGTGCTAATTGAGAGACTGGCAGACTCCTATGTTAAGTACCCCAGGCTTACCCCAAGAGATACATCCAGAGAAGACAAATCCCCATAACATTTGGATTTAAAACCAGAAGGGCCTAATAATCAGTGGGGCTTAACACCTGGAACTTTAAAAATCAGCAAGCTCATTTTGGGAGAGCTGAAGGACAGAGTCCCCTACCTTAAAGAGACAGCACCACAACAGCTCAGCTGAGATACCACACAGAAGCAGCAGTGTCAAAATGCCTGGAGTCAACTCAAAGCATATTTATTTACTAATAGAGATTAGTCAACCCAAAGCATATTTACTTACTAATAAAGATTGTATAGGAGAGGCAGAGACTTTTGGGGACTTCTCTAAGAAGAAAAATGCTGGAGGCACCATTTCCCTCCCCCAACCCCCAGCAGAGATACACAGACACTTGCAGGAACCAAAACACCACAAATAATTTTCACCTCACTTTCTTTCTTTCTTTTCTAAAGATTTTATTTATTTATTTGACAGAGAGAGAGAGAGAGAGATCACAAGCAGACAGAGAGGCAGTCAGAGGGAGAGGGGGAAGCAGGCTCCCTGCTGAGCAGAGAGCCCAATGCGGTCCTCAATCCCAGTACTCTGGGATCATAACCTGAGACAAAGCAGAGGCTTTAACCCACTGAACCACCCAGGTGCCCTTCACCTCATTTTCTAATAGAGTGTCCCACTACTGTAGTTTTCTCAGGTCCCCTACCTCCAACATAGCGGGCCTCAACAGGAGCTTTTCCAAGCACCTCCACGTCCCTTCATGCAGTGAATGAGTAGACCTTGCTGGCCCCACTCACTTGGCTCCATATTCTTCTGTAGAACTGCTCCCTCCAATATGCCCTTGGCTGGAGTCAATCCAGGGTGATGCCGTAAGACTGACAGTGTATAATCAGCTCTGACAGTGGCCAGTAGCAGTCCAAAGTGACTCATGCTCCAGAGAGAGGGGAAGAAAACTACACATACCAGTCCAACTGTGGCCCCAGCAATGGGCTCGGAATAGATATTGGGTCTGACTGCAGGCCCTGCCTATCAATGAAAGCTTTTCAGGAGACAACATAGGAAAAGCACCATGGAGTTCAGTGTTACTGCATCTCTGGCAAATGCTTGATGTGACTGAACTCAAGCACAAGGAAGTCCCAAACTGGCCAACTAACACACAGGAATCAAACCCTACATACAACAGCCAAAGACAGCCATTGAAAAGGACTGGACCGAAGGCAAATGTAGCTCAGCCGCAACAGTAACACACATGCAGCATATACAGGAAATGCTCCTGAAGTGTCAGATTCTGGTGAACAGAGAACATTACACTGCAGGGGACTAAAGCACCTCATCTTCAAGACTACTACTTTCCAGAGGAGGAGACATAGTTGGCTTTCCTAACACATAGAAACAGACATAGAAAGGTAGACCAAATGAGGAAACAGAAGAGTAAGTGTCACATAAAAGAACAGGAAAAAGTCATAGCAAGAGAGCTAAATGACACTGAGGTAAGTACTATGCCCGATAAAGACTTTAAAGTAATCATCATAAAGACACTCATCAGACTTAAGACTGCAGAGTTCCAGGGAGACTTTCAATGGAGACAGATGATATAGAAAAGAATCAGGCACAGATGAAGAACTCAATAACTAAAACACAAAAGAATGAATAAATAATAGACTAGAGGAAGCAGAAGAACAGATCAGCAACCTGGAAGAAAGAGTATTGATAAACAATCAGGCTGACCTAGAGAGAAGAAAAATAAATAGATGATAGATAGGTAGGTGATAGACAGATAGACAGACAGACTAAAGCAACTCAGCACACCCATCAAGTGTGTAACATTTGCATGATAGGGATCCCAGAAGGAAAAGAGGGAGAAAAGAGGGCTGAAATTTACTTGAAGAAATAAAAGGTGAAAACTTTTCAAATATGGGGAAAGAAACTGAAATCCAGATCCAGGAGGCACACAGCCCTCAACAAAATCCACCCAAGAAGGCCCACACCAAAACCTAAAGTAATTAAAATGGCAAGAAGTAATGATAAAAAGATACTTTTAAAAGCAGCAAGAGAAAAGAAAGCAACTACATACAGAGGAAACCCCATAAGGCTATCAGTGGATTTTTCAACAGAAATTTTACAGGCCAGAAGAGTGTGGCATGATACATTCATAATCTTGAAAGAAACAAAACAAAACAAACAAAAATTCAACCAAGAATACTATATCCAGCAAGGCTATCACTCAGAATAGAAGAGATAAAAAGTTTCCCAACAATAACAAAAAAATTTAAGGAATTCAGGACCACTAAACCAGCCCTACAAGAAATGTCAAAGGAGATTCTATAAGTGGAAAAGAAAGACCCTAATTATGAGTAAGAAGAAGGAAAATTAAATATATCTATAAAAATCAGTCAAGGAGTTCATAAAGTAAAAAGGATGTAAAGTATGATAACTTTAATTAAAACTCTGGGTAGTGAGGAGAGGAGTAAAGAATAGCTTCAAACTTAGGCAACCATCAACTTAATACAGACTTCTATATGTATGAATGTTACATAAAAGTCTAATGATAAGAAATAAAAAACTGGAGGGGCGCCTGGGTGGCTCAGTGGGTTAAAGCCTCTGCCTTCAGCTCAGGTCATGATCCCAGGGTCCTGGGATCGAGCCCCGCATTGGGCTCTCTGCTCCTTGGAGAGCCTGCTTCCTCCTGTCTCTCTGCCTGTCTCTCTGCCTACTTGTCATCTCTATCAAATAAATAAATAAAATCTTTAAAAAAAAAAAAGAAATAAAAAACTGGAATAGATATGCAAAAAATTAAGACAAGGAGTACAAGTTTATCACTAAAGAAAGCCAGGATACTGAGAGAAGAAAGCAAGAGAAAGAAGAAACAGAGAAGACCTACAAAAGCAACCATAAAACAAGTAACAATATGGCAATAAGTATATATCTATCAATAATTGCTTTAAATATAAATGGACTAAACACTCTGATCAAAAGACATGAGGTGATGGAATGGATAAAAAAGAAGACCCATCTAAATGCTATCTACAAGGGACTCATTTCAGATCTAAATCCACATGCACCCTGAAAGTGAAGGGATGGAAAAATGTTCCATTTTTACTTCCACATAGAAGTGAAAAGAAAGCTGGGTAGCAAACCTTATATCAGAAAACAAAAACAGAAACACTTTATAACAAAGACTGTAACAAAAAACCAAGAAGGAAACTATATAATCATAAAGGGAACCCTCCAACCAGAAGGACATTACAAAAATATAAACTATATGCCAATACCTCTGATGAATGTAGATGCAAAAATCCTCAATGAAATATTAACAAACCAAGTCCAACAATACTTTAAAATATCATTCAAATGTGATTTATTCCTGGGATACAAGGGTGGTTCAATATTTTCAAATCAATCAACATGATATGTCACATAAATAAGAGAAAACATAAAGCCATATGATTATTTACCGAGATGCAGAGAAAGCATTTGAAAAAGTATGATATCTATTCAATATAAAGATCCTCAACAAAGTAGTTTTACAGGAAACATAACTCAACATAATAAAGGCCATGAGTAAAAAACTGAGAACTTTCCCCCTACAATGAAGAAAAAGACAAGGATGTATATACTCTCACCACTTTTATTCAGCATGGTAGTAGAAGTCCCAGCCATAGCAATCAGAGAAGAAAAAGAATAAAAGGCATCCAAATTGGTAAAGAAGTAAAGCTTCACTATTTGCAGATGACATTATCCTACGTACAGAAAATCATAAAGTCTTTACCAAAAATTACAAGAATGGATAAGTGAATTCAGTAAGGCTGCAGGAAAGAAAATCAACACACGATAACCAGTTGTATTTCTATATGCTAATATGAAGTAAGAGAAATAAAATTTAAGGAAACAATCCCATTAACAATTGCACCAAACATAATAAAATAACTAGGAATAAATTTTACCACAGAGGTGAAAGACGTGTACTCTGAGAATTGTAAAACACTGATGAAAGACTGAAGATGACAGAATAAAATGAAAAGCTATTCCATGTTCATGGACTGGGAGAACAAATATTATCATAATATCCATAGAACCCAAAATAATCTACAGATTTAATGCCGTCCCTATCAAAATATCAACAGCATTTTCACAGTATAACAGATAATCCTAAAATTTCCATGGACCCACAAAAGACCGTGATTAACCAAAGAAATTTTGAAAAATAATAAAACAGGAGGTGTCACAATCTGACATTGCAAGATATAATATAAAGCTGTAGTAATCAAAACAGTATGGTATTGGCACAAAAATAGACACCAAGTTCAATAGAACAAATAGAGGGCCCAGAAATAAACCCACAATTATATGGTCAATTGATACTCAACAAAGGAGGCATGAATATGCAATGGCAAAGACAATCTTTTAGCAAATGGTTTTAGGAAAACTGGACAGATACATGCAATAATGAAAATGGACCACTTTCTTACACCATACACAAAAATAAACTCAAATGGATTAAAGACCTAAATGTGAGATCTGAAAACATAAAAATTCTAAAAGACAGCACAGGCAGTTATTTTTCTGCCACTGACCATAGCAACATTTCCCTAGATAGGTCTCCTGAGGCAAGGGAAACAAAACATAAATAAACTATTGGGACTACATGAAAATACAAAAACAAACAAACAAACAACAACAACAACAACAAAAAACTGCACAGCAAAGGAAACAATCATTAAAACTAAAAGATAACCAACTGAGTGAGAGAAAATATTTGCAAATGACAGATCCAATAAAGGATTAGTGCTCCAAACATATAATGAACTGATGCATCTCACATATCTCAACACCAAAAATCTCCACAAATAATCCAATTAAAAATGGGTGGAAGACATTAAATGACATTTCTCTAAAGCAGATGTATAGATGGCCAGCAGACATATGAAAAGATGCTCAACATCAGTAATCATCAAGGAAATGCAAATCAAATCTATACTGAGTTATAATCTCATACTTTTAACAATGGCTAAAATCAGGGGCACCACTTAGTTGGTGCAATTGGTTAAGCATCTGACTCCTGAGTTTTGGCTCAGGTCATAATGCCAGGGTTGTGAAATCAAGCCCCACATCAGTTCCGTACTCCATGCAAAGTCTGTTTAAGTTTCTTCCACCTTCTCCCTCTGCCCCTCCCACCACACACTCATGCTTTCTCACTCTCTCTCTCTAAAATATGTGTGTGTGTGTGTGTGTGTGTGTGTGTGTGTGTGTGTGTACAGAATGGCTAAAATAAAAACCACAAATAAAAAGTATTGGTGAGGATGTGGAGAAAAAGGAAGCCTTGTGTACTGTTGTTAGGAATGCAAACTGATGCAGCCACTATGGAAAATAGTATGGAGGTTCCTCAAAAACTTAAAAATAGCATCACGCCATATGATCTAGTAACTGTATACTGGATATTTACCCAAAGAATGAAAAAAACACTAATTTGAAAGGATATACGCACCTTTATGTTTATTACAGCATGATTTAAATTAGCCAAATTATGGAAACAGCCCAAGTGCTCATCAACAGATGAATGGAAAAAGGTGGCATATAAACACACGCGCACAGAATATTACTGAACCATAAAAGAGAATGAAAGCTTACCATTTTAACAGTGTGGATGGATCTGGAGAGTATAATGCTAAGTCAAATAAAAATAAGTCAGTCAGAGAAAGATAAACACCATAGGATTTCACTCTTAACATGGAATTTAAGAAACAAAACAAATCAACAAAGAAAAAGGGGACATATAAAAAAATCAGACTCTTAACTATAGAGAACAAATCAATGGTTACCAGAGGGGAGGTAGGCGGGGGTTATTGAGTGAAATAGATGAAGGATATTGAGTGAAATAGATGAAGGGGATTAAGAATACACTTTCCCTATTGGACAGCTATATGTAGAAGAATGAAACTCGACCATTTACACAAAGATAAACTCGAAATGGATAAAAGACCTCAACATGAGACAGGAATCCATCAGAATCCTAAAGGAGAACGTAGGTAGTAACCTCTTCGATGTCAACCACAGTAACCTCTTTCAAGATATGTCTCCAAAGGCAAAGGAAACAAAATAAAAAATGAACTTTTGGGACTTCATCAAGATGAAAAGCTTCTGCACAGCAAAGGAAACAGTCAACAAAACAAAGAGGCAACCCACAGAATGGGAGCAGATATTCACAAATGACAGTACAGACAGAAGGTTTATATCCAGGATCTACAGAGAATTTCTTAAACTCAGCACACATAGAACAAACAGATAATCATCTCAAAAAATGGGCAGAAGACATGAACAGACACTGCTCCAATGAAGACATACAAATGGCTATCAGACACATGAAAAAATGTTCATCACTAGCCATCAGGGAAATTCAAATTAAAACCACATTGAGATACCACCTTACACCAGTTAGAACAGCCAAAATTAGCAAGACAGGAAACAACGTGTGTTGCAGATGATGTGGAGAAAGGGGAACTCTCTTACACTGTTGGTGGGAATGCAAGTTGGTGCAGCTACTTTGGAAAACAGTGTGGAGATTCCTTAAGAAATTAAAAATAGAGCTTCCCTATAACTCTGCAATTGCACTACTGGGTATTTACCTCAAAGATACAGAGGTAGTGAAAAGAAGGGCCATCTGTACCCCAATGTTTATGCAGCAATGGCCACGGTCGCCAAACTGTGGAAAGAACCAAGATGCTCTTCAAGGGACGAATGGATAAGGAAGATGTGGTCCATATACACTATGGAGTATTATGCCTCCATCAGAAAGGATGAATACCCAACTTTTGTAGCAACATGGACAGGACTGGAAGAGATTATGCTCAGTGAAATAAGTCAAGCAGAGAGAGTCAATTATCATATGGTTTCACTTATTTGTGAAGCATAACAAATAACATGGAGGACATGGGGAGATGGAGAGAAGGGAGTTGAGGGAAATTGGAAGGGGAGATGAACCATGAGAGACTATGGAGTTTAAAAATCAATCTGAGGGTTTTGAAGGGGCGAGGGGTGGGAGGGCGGGGGAGCCAGGTGGTGAGTATGATGGACGGCATGTATTGCACCGAGCACTGGGTGTGGTTCATAAACAATGAATTCTGTTACACTGAAAAAAAAAAAAAAGAAGAGTACACTTTCCCTGATGAGCACCGAGTAATATACAGAATTACTGAACTAGTGTAATGCACATCTGAAACTAATATAACACTATAAGTTAACTATACTTGAATTAAATTTTATTTTTCTAAGTTTTTATTTACATTCCAGTTAGTGAACATATAGTGTAATATTAGTTTCAGGTGTGTAATACAGTGATTCAACACCTCCATACAACATCCAGTACTCCTTACACTTTTGCCATTTCTTTTTATGTTTTCAGACTTTAAGTTTTTATTTTTTTTTATTTTTCAGGTTTCAATTTTTTTAAAAGTAAACTTTTTATATTTCAATAAACAGATTTACAGAGAAATACAGAGTGTTCCTATATAACCCTCATCCAATCAAATCCATTTTTAGCATTTTACATTACTGTGGTATATTTATCAAACTAGAAAACTGGTATTGATATACCATTATATCACAGTTTTTCTATCATTAGGATTTTCAAGTTTTTCCATCAATGTCCTCTCTCTGCATCAAGATCCAATCCAGAGCACCATCTTTGCATTTCATCATATCTCCCCAGTATCCTCTGGCCTGCGAAAGTTTCTCACTTTCTTTATAGTTTCTGACTTTAATGGTCATGAGGAAAACTGATTAGGTATCTGTAGAATGTTCCCTCAATATTGGATGGTCTATTTTTCTCATGATTAGACTGGACTTTTACAAAGAAATGAAGTACCCTTCTCATTATAAGGTATCAGGTATATATGATATCACATGATTTAGGTGTTAACTGTAGTTACTTAATTCAGTGGCATTTGCTGAATTCCTCCATTGTAAAGTCACTAATATTTCTTTTCCTTTCCCTATTCTTTTATTTGGAAGTAATTAATCTAGCCTATCCTCAAGGATGAGTGAACGAGAATTAAACTTCACCTCATATACAAGGGAGTACATGTACATAATATTTGGAAATATTATGTAAGAAAGATTTATCTTTCTCCTCCATTTATTGATTCATTTATTCATCATTATAGACATGAATATTTATTTTCTACTTTGGTTATGATCCAATACTATGTTACATTTTTTTATGCAAGTTTTTCCAGTTTTGGCCACTGACAGCTTTTTCTAGTTGGTTCCTGTGACTCTACGGCATATCTCACTCATCCTTATGTCTTATGAACACTTCTCTAATGTTTGGTACAACAAGATACTCTAAGGGGCCACCGTGTACTTTTCTTAATCCGTTAGTAGATTCAGCCATTTTCCCAAGGAGTTCTGGTTTTTTTCCACTAGACATAGTATTTAGAAATAAAAAGCTTAGTAATGACTGTGCTCATTTCCACTGCATTGCTTCTAGGTCTGCTCAGCAGAATTAGTGTTATATGTATATATACAATCCCATAAATATGCATTTGAATGTTCATTTCTGTATCTATCTGACTCTAAAATCCATTTAGTTCAACAAGAGTTCAGATTTGTTTCTCCAACACAGTATCACAGGGATCATTCTAGAATATCTCTCTTGTTTATCTAAATTCTTTCCCCAATAGTGAGAAATCTGATTCCAGAGATTAAATTCTACTTCTTTCTAAAATGACTGTTGGGGCACCTGGGTGGCTTAGTTAATTAGGCGTCTGTCTTCAGCTCAAGTCATGATCTCAGGGCCCTGGGATCGAGTCACTCAAGCTCCCTGCTCAGCGGAGGTCTGGTTGTCCCTCTGCTCCTCCCCCGTTTGTTCTTTCTCTCTCTCTCACTCTGTCTACTTCAAATAAGTAAATAAAATATAAAAGAAAAATGACTGTCAACTATATTATATGCCAAGTTTCAATATATGTTGAAGTCTGCTCCTGGGCTCCCTATTTTATTCCTTTGGTTTATTTGTTTATCCCTTTGCCAATACCTCACTGTGCTGCTACTGTAACTTTAATTTGTGATATCTTCCACTGCAAAGTTTAGGCCTTCTTATGCTTTTCTATAAATATCTTGTCTCATCTTGGTCATTGGAACCTCTGTATGAATTTTATATTCATTTAGTTCTCTGAAAAAAACTCATCACAATTTGTATGTTTGAATATAACTGAGATCCTTAATATATTGAGTTTTCTATTAATGAATGTATCTTTCCATTTATTTGAGCATTCTCTGATGTCATTTAATATTATTACATTTTTCATAAATTTTATGTTAATCTTTTGTTGTATTTATTGTTAAATACCTTATTTTGTGTGATAAATAACTACTTATATATTTTCTAGCTTTTTCTGACTTATAACAAAGATTGATTTTATTTTTTATTAATCATGCATCTAGACACCTTGCTAAACTTATTTATTTTTTCTACATAAATCATTTTATATTATTCAAATAGTGACTGTCGTTAGTTTGGATTACAATGACTACAACTTTTAATAGAATGTTGAATAGAAAATAATATAGAATGTTAGGTTTCATTTCTGGTTTTCTAAGGTATCCCTGAAGTGTCACCATTAAATATTAAATTAAGTGTGTGTATGCATTTTGAATTCATGCATAGCATATAAACCCACAAAGGCTACACATCTTCTTTATCAGGTAAATACGTTATCTATCGTTGCTTTGCTAATAAGCCTTTTTCAAAATAAGGGGATTGATTTATATAGAAATATTATAGGGTGCTTGTGTGGCTCAGTGGTTTAAGCCTCTGCCTTTGGCTCAGGTCATGATCTCAGGGTCCTGGGATTGAACCCCACATCAGGCCCTCTGCTCAACAGGGAGCCTGCTTCCTTCACTCTCTCTCTGCCTGCCTCTCTGTCTACTTGTGATCTCTCTGTCAAATAAACAAAATCTTAAAAATATATATATATTATATTGACATGATCATATAGGTTTTCTGTTTTATTCTATTATTTTGAAAAATCATATGTGCAAATTTTATTATTACATTAATTGATTTTCTTCCATTACTGGAATACTCACAACATGTTCACAAAGCAGAATTATTTTATATAGTTGTACATCCAGCTTACTTATGTTTAGGATTTCTTATCTAAGCATACCATTTATGTTTTATGGTAAAATGTACCTTTCTTACATTCATTTTCTGATTTAAGTAATAAAATAAATTCTAGTTATAAAAACACATTGTAAGCTATTTCTTTTTGTCCTATTTTCCAGAATAATTTAAAAATAATCAGTGTTACCAGTTTTTTAAATATCTGCTAAACTCTTCTTTTAAAAACATCCACACTCAGTGAATTTTTGGATGGATTTTAAACTAATGATTAAATTTCTGGGGGTGCCTGGGTGGCTCAGGGTTAAACTCAGGGTCCTGGGATTGAGCCTGGCATTGGGCTCTCTGCTCAGCAGGGAGCTGCTTCCTCCTCTCTCTCTGCCTAGTTGTGATCTCTGTCTGTCAAATACATAAATAAAATCTAAAATAATTTTTTCTGTAAGAGTCATGAGAAAATTCAGTTTCTATTTTTATATTACTTTTAACTAATATTTTTCTAAAAGATGTTTGACTTTTCTTAATTTTCAAATGTATTATTTCATTGAGTATATTTTAATATTTGTATTTGTAATACTTAGACCCCTACCTCATTATTAGTTATTAATATTTATTTGTCTCAATACTTCTTGATCTAAATTGCTGATGGTTTTTCTACCCAATTAGTTTTCTTTCCCGCCAAAGAACCAATTTTTTATCATGTTTTAACTTTCCATTTTCTTTGTATTATGGTACTAATTGTAGTATAATTTTAACAATTTAATAATTTTAAAAGTAATCTTCTTCCCTGTTTTGCATTTGTTATGCAAAATCAACAACATGAAAACCTACTCAATTTTGATACTTAGCCAATTAATTTTATCCTTTCTTAATTGTTAATAAAGATATCTTAATGATTTTGATCTCTTTCCTACATTCATTGTTGTCCATATCTCTTATACTTGGTAATACTTAAAACCTCTTTTGCTTAATGATTTTGATGAATAACTTTTAAACTACTGCACATATTGCATTATAATCTTTTCTAAATATTTAAGAAATAATTAATCATTTCTTCTTTCACTCACAAGTCATTTAAAATTAAGTTTTTATATTTCCAAATGTATTTTATTTTTGTTATTGTTATTTTATTGATTTATTAGAGAAAATATGGTCTGATTCTTTAAAATTTATTCAGATGTGCCTAGTAAGCAGTCAGTTCTTTTAATTTCAATTTCTATAGTTGATATGGAAGTACTAAGGGAGAAACAGACTCTCCACTGAGCAGGGAGCCCAACAAAGGGGCTGGATCCCATGACCCTGGGATCATGACCTGAGCTGAAGGCAGACACTTAACCTACTGAGCCACGCAGGTGCCACTGCTTTGTATATATTTTAAGTATAATTTTTATTAAAGAAAAAAAGTATACATTTCATATGAACATACTAAAATAAATACAAAAATGTTATTAACCATAAACATAGAAAGGAACAGAATATACCACTAACACAGAAACCTACTCAATCATTTTAGAAAATAATCACTATCCTGATTTCCATTATCAGAGCTTATTTTTATCTGTTTAATGAAAAGCATAGATTATATGATGACTTGTCTCAATATAACAATATGTTTGTGAGACTCATCCATGTGTGGTATACCAATAATCTATTCATTTTTAATTCTGTATATTATTTCAACAGTAAAACAGATTGATGTATCAAAGTGTATTTATCTATTCTTTTTGAGGATAACAGCTTTTGGCTTGTATGTATATATAATGCTGATATAAATATTTCTTTAAATGTTCTTTTGTGCACATATTAATACATTTCTGCTAGGTTTTTCTTTAGGTGGTTACTGGGTCATTGGTTATGAAAATGTTAAAGCTTAATAAATAATGTCAATCAGCTTCTGAAAGTGATTTTACCAAATTACATTTCTATTAGTAATATATGGGGATCCTCATTATTCTCCATCTTCACTGATATTTGGCACCATCAGTCTTTTAATTTCAAGCCTTCTGATCGGTGATTTTGATTTCCTTTAGTTTTTCTTCTTTATTTCCCTGGAAATTAATGATGTTGAGCATTTTTCAAATATATATTAACTTCTTAGGTATTACATTTAAATTTTTCATTTGTGTTTCAAATTTTTCATTTTTTTACTGATTTAAAGGAGCCCTTGATATATTCTTATTATGAATTTTTATCGAGTATGTGTTACAAATAACATTACTTCTATGGCCCATTTCATCCCATATACTAAAAATAAAGTATCCTTATGTTTGTGCTTTTGTTTCTGGAAACTAATCTGTATGCATTATTTAAAACTATGCTAGATGCTTTCACTCATATGTAAAACATAAGCAAGAGCACGAAGGACTACAGGGGAAGGAAGGGAGATCTGAAAGGGGAGAAATCAGAGAGGGAGATGAACCATGAGAGACTATGGACCCAGAGAAATAAACTGAAGGTCTCAGCTGGAGGGGTGTGATGGGAGGGTGTAACAAGGTTATAAGTATTAAGGAGGGCACATGTTACAATGTGCACTGACTGTTATATGTAATTAATGAATCACTGAACACTACCTCAAAAACTAATAATGTACTATACAGTGGTTAATTGAACATAAAAAAATAAAACTATGCTAGATGGTATAGATACTTTTGAAATTATCATTTTATAATAATGATAGTATAATGAGAATCTGACATGTTTTGTTAATAATTTTGTTATTTCTTAACTTCTATTGTTATATCACAGTACCCATTACATTGCCATGAATATTTTGCCATGAAGGTATAACCATCTTTGTTAAAAAACACTTTAAAAAAATACTTCTATATTCTTCTTTTTAACAAATATTCTGATGTACCTAACATAGGAATATCTAAATATATAAAGGAACTTTTAATAATGAATAAATCATTCAGACATGGAATGTGTAAGAAAATTTTGGACTATATCTACCTGTTAGACCAGATGGATTTAAGATACTTATAGAACATTACATATTTTTCCTCAGGTACACATGGAACATTCTCTGGGATAGATCATGGGTTAAGCCAAGTCTTAAAAAACTAAAGATGAAAATCATATCAAGCCTCTCTTTAGCCACAAAGGTAAGAAACTAGAAATCAATTACAAGACAAAAACTGGAAATTTTACACATATGTGGAGATTTACTACATGTTGCTGAACAACTAATGGGACAAAGAAGAAATTAAAAAAAATAATAACTTGAGACAAATAAAAATGGAAATACAACATACCAGAATTTACAATATGTAGCATAGCAGTAGCAACAGAAAAGTTTATAGTGATAAAAACCTATACTAAGAAACTAACAAGAGGGGAGGAGTCAAGATGGCGAAGATGTAGCAGGCTGAGACTACATCTGGTAGCAGGAGATCAGTTAGATAGCTTATCTAAAGATTGCAAACACCTACAAATCCAATGGGATATCGAAGAAAGAAAGAACAGCAATTCCAGAAACAGAAAATCAACCACTTTCTGAAAGGTAGGACTGGCAGAGAAATGAATCCAAAGCGATGGGAAGATAGACCGCGAGGGCAAGGGGCTGGCTCCCGGCAAGCGGCAGAGCAACAGAGCACTAAATCAAGACTTTTAAAAGTCTGTTCCACTGAGGGACATTGCTCCAAAGGCTAAACCGGGGTGAAGCCCATGTGGGATCAGTGTGGCCCCAGGTTCTGCAGGGTCACAGAAGGATCCGGGGTGTCTGAGTGTCACAGAGCTTGCAGGTATTAGAACGGGGAAGCCGGCTACAGAGACAGAGCTGAGGAGTGAGCTCTCAGCTCAGGATTACCTTGAAACAGTCACAGGCTCGGTGAGCTCAGAGAGCGACCAGAGGCCAGGGAGACAGGAGTAAATGGGCGCTGTTCTCTGAGGGTGCACTAAGGAGTGGGGCTCGGAGCTCTCGGCTCCTCCGGGCAGAGACTGGAAGCCCGCCATTTTCATTCCCATCCTCCGGAACTCTACAAAAAACATTCAGGGAACAAAAGCTCCTGAAAGCAAACCTGAGCAGAGTACTTAGCCCAGCCCGGTGGTAAGGGAGGTGCAATTCCGCCTGGGGCAAAGACACTTGAGAATCAATACATGAGGCTCTTCGCCCACAAGATCAACAAGAAATCCAGCCAGGACCAAGTTCACTTACCGAGGAGTGCAGGTTCAATACCAAAGAGAGCAGCGGAATTCCAGAAGAGGAGAAAGCAAAGAACCAAACTCATGGCTTTCTCTCCATGATTCTTTAGTCTTGCAGTTAACTTAATATTTTTTTTCAATTTTTTTTTCTTCTTCTGCTAAATTTTTTTTAACTTTTACCCTTTTCTTTTTTAAAGTTTTTTAACTGGTTTATCAAATATATATATATATATATATATATATATATATTCTTTTTTATATTTTTTCTTTGTTTTTTTTTAATTGTTTCTTTTTATTTCTGAACCTCTTTGTATCCCCTTTCTCCGCCCAAAGATTTGGGGTCTCTTCGGATTTGGTTAAAGCATATTTTCCTGGG
>NC_081571.1:60770948-60800068 GCF_022355385.1 Mustela nigripes
GTCTTTGCCACCCTTTTAGTATTTTACTTGCTCCTTCATATACTCTTGTTTGGACAAAAATGACAAGGTGGAAAAATTCACCACAAAAAAAACCAAGAGGCAGTACTGAAGGCTAGGGACCTAATCAATACAGACATTGGTAATATGTCAGATCTAGAGTTCAGAATGATGATTCTCAAGGTTCTAGCTGGGCTCGAAAAAGGCATGGAAGATATTAGAGAAACCCTTTAGGGAGATATATAAGCCCTTACTGGAGAAATAAAAGAACTAAAATCTAACCAAGTTGAAATAAAGCTATTAATGAGGTGCAATCAAAAATGGAGGCTCTCACTGCTAGGATAAATGAGGCAGAAGAAAGAATTAGTGATATAGAAGACCAAATGACAGAGAATAAAGAAGCTGAGCAAAAGAGGGACAAACAGCTACTGGACCACAAGGGAAAAATCGAGAGATAAGTGACACCATAAGATGAAACATTAGAATATTTGGAATTCCAGAAGAAGAAGAGAGAGGGGAGCAGAAAGTATATTGGAAAGAATTATTGTAGAGAATTTCCCTAATATGGCAAAGGGAACAAGCATCAAAATCCAGGAGGTGCAGAGAACCCCCCTCAAAATCAACAAGAAAAGGTCCACACCCCATTACCTAATAGTAAAATTTACAAGTCTTAGTGACAAAGAGAAAATCCTGAAAGCAGCCTGGGAAAAGAAGTCTTTAACATACAATGGTAAAAATATTAGATTGGCAGCAGACTTATCCACAGAGACCTGGCAGGCCAGAAAGAGCTGGCATGATATATTCTGAGCACTAAATGAGAAAAACATGCAGCCAAGAATACTATATCCAGCTAGACTATCATTGAAAATAGAAGGAGAGATAAAAAGCTTCCAGGACAAACAAAAACTGAAAGAATCTGTAAACACCAAACCAGCTTTACAGGAAATATTGAAAGGGGTCCTCTTAGCGAAGAGAGAGCCTAAAAATAGATCAGAAAGGAACAGAGACAATATACAGTAACAGTCACCTTACAGGCAATACAATGGCACTAAATTCATATCTCTCAATAGTTACCCCGAATGTTAATGGGCTAAATGCCCCAATCAGAGGACACAGGGTATCAGAATGGATAAAAAAAAAAAAAAAAAACCCGTCTATATGTTGCCTACAAGAAACTCATTTTAGACCAAACAACACCTCCAGATTTAAAGTGAGGGGGTGGAAAACAATTTACCATGCTAATGGACATCAGAAGAAGGCAGAGGTGGCAATCCTTATATCAGATCAATTATATTTTAAGCCAAAGACTATAATAAGAGATGAGGAAGGATACCATATCATTCTCAAAGGGTCTGTCCAACAAGAAGATCTAACAATTTTAAATATCTATGCCCCTAACATGAGAGTAGCCAACTATATAAACCAATTAATAACAAAATCAAAGAATCACATAAACTATAATACAGTAATAGTAGGGGACTTTAACACTCCCCTCACTAAATGGACAGATCATCTAAGCAAAAGATCAACAAGGAAATAAAGGCCATAAATGACACACTGGACCAGATGGACAACACAGATATATTCAGAACATTTCATCCCAAAGGAACAGAATACACATTCTTCTCTGGTGCACATGGAGCATTCTCCAGAATAGATCACATCCTAGGTCCTAAATCAGGTCTCAACCGATATCAAAAGATTGGGATCATTCCCTGCTTATTTTCAGACCACAATGCTCTGAAGCTAGAGCTCAATCACAAGAGGAAATTTGGAAAGAACCTAAATACATGGAGACTAAGCAGCATCCTTCTAAAGAATGAATGGGTCAACCAGGAAATTAAAGAAGAATTGAAAATATTCATGGAAACAAATGATAATGAAAACACAATGGTTCAAAATCTGTGGGACACAAAAAAGGCAGTCCCGAGAGGAAAATATATAGCAGTACAAGTTTTTCCTAAGAAACAAGAAAGGTCTCAAGTACACAACCTAACCCTACACCTAAAGGAGCTGGAGAAAGAACAAGAAAAAAAACACTAAACCCAGCAGGAGAAGAGAAATCATAAAGACCAGAGCAGAAATCAATGAAATAGAAACCAAAAAAACAATAGAACAAATCAACGAAACTAGGACCTGGTTCTTTGAAAGAATTAATAAGATTGATAAACCCTTGGCCAGACTTATCAAAAAGAAAAGAGAAAGGACGCAAATAAATAAAATCATGAATGAAAGAGGAGAGATCACAACTAACACCAAAGAAATATAGACAATTATAAGAACATACTATGAGCAACTCTACGCCAACAAATTTGACAATCTGGAAGAAATGGATGCATTCCTAGAGACATATAAACTACCAGTCATCAAAAATCTCCAAACAAACAAAAGCCCAGGGCCAGACGGCTTCCCAGGGGAATTCTACTAAACATTTAAAGAAGAACTAATTCCTATCAATCAGACAACAAAAGGAAATTAAAGGCATCCAAATCAGCAAAGAAGAAGTCAAACTATAACTCTTTGCAGATGATATGATACTATATGTGGAAAACTCAAAAGACTGCACTCCAAAACTGCTAGAACTTGTACAGGAATTCATAAGTGTCAGGATATAAAATCAATGCACAGAAATCAGTTGCATTTCTCTGCACCACCAACAAGACAGAAGAAAGAGAAATTAAGGTGTCAATCCCATTTACAATTGCACCCAAAACTATAAGATACCTAGGAATAAACCTAACCAAAGAGGCTAAGAATCTATACTCAGAAAATTATAAAGTACTCATGAAAGAAATTGAGGAAGACACAAAGATATGGTAAAATGTTCCATGCTCCTGGATCGGAAGAATTATTGTGAAAATGTCTATGCTACCTAAAGCAATCTACACATTTAATGCAATTCCTATCAAAATAACATCCATTTTTTTTTTTCAAAGAAATGGAACAAATAATCCTAAAATTTATATAGAACCAGAAAAGACCTCGAATAGCCAAAGGAATATTGAAAAAGAAAGCCAAAGTTGGTGGCATCACAATTCCGGACTTCAAGCTCAATTACAAAGCTGTCATCAGCAAGACACTATGGTACTGGCACAAAAACAGATGAATAGATCAATGTAACAGAATAGAGAGCCCAGAAATAGACCCTCAATTCTATGGTCAACTAATCTTTGATAAAGCAGGAAAGAATGTCCAATGGAAAAAAGAAAGCCTCTTCAATAAATGGTATTGGGAAAATTGGACAGCCACATGCAGAAAAATGAAATTGGACCATTTCCTTACACCACACACGAAAATAGACTCAAAATGGATGACGGACCTCAATGTGAGAAAGGAATCCATCAAAATCATTGAAGAGAACACAGGCAGCAAACTCTTTGACGTCAGCCACAGCAACGTCTTCCTAGGAACATCCTCAAAGGCAAGGGAAGCAAGGGCAAAAATGAACTATTGGGATTTCATCAAGATCAAAAGCTTTTGTACAGCAAAGGAAATAGTTAACAAAACCAAAAGACAACTGACAGAATGGGAGAAGATATTTGCAAACGACATATCAGATAAAGAGCTAGTGTCCAAAATCTATAATGAACGTAGCAATTTCAACACCCAAAGAACAAAGAATCCAATCAAGAAATGGGCAGAGGACATGAAAAGACATTTCTGCAAAGAAGACATCCAAATGGCCGACACATGAAAAAGTCCTCCATATCACTTGGCATCAGAGAAATAAAAATTAAAACCACAGTGAGAAATCACCTCACACCAGTGAGAATGGCTAAAATTAACAAGTCAGGAAATGATAGATGCTGGCAAAGATGCAGAGAAAGGGGAGCCCTCCTACACTGTTGGTGGGAATACAAGCTAGTGCAACCACTCTGGAAAACAGCATGGAGGTTCCTCAAAATGTTGAAAATAAAACTACCCTATAACCCAGCAATTGCACTACTGGGTATTTACCCTAAAGATACAAACGTAGTGATCCGAAGGGGCACATGCACCCAAAAGTTTATAGCAGCAAGATCTACAATAGCTAAACTATGGAAAGAACAAGGATGTCCATCAACAGATGAATGGATAAAGAAGATGTCGTATAGATACACAATGGAATACTATGCAGTCATCAAAAGAAATGAAATCTTGCCATTTGTGACAACGTGGATGGAACTAGGAGGTATCATGCTTAGCAAAATAAATCAATTGGACAAAGAGAACTATCATATGATCTCCCTGATATGAGAAAGTGGAGATGCAACATGGGGGGGGGGGGGATGGGGGGGGTAGGAGAAGAATAAATGAAACAAGAAGGGATTAGGAGGGAGACAAACCATAAATGACTCTTAATCTCCCAAAACAAACTGAGGGTTGCTGGGAGTAAGGGTGTTGGGAGAGGGGGGTGGGGTTATGGACATTGGGGAGGGTATGTGCTATGGTGAGTGCTCTGAAGTGTGTAAACATGGCTATTCACAGACCTGTATCCCTGGGGATAAAAATACATTATATGTTTATAAAAAATAAAAAATTAAAAAAAAAAAGACACTAGCAAGAGCTCAAATAAACAGTCTACACTTCAAGGAAATAGAAAAAGAATGACAAACAAAGTCAGGAGTTAGTAGAGGAAGGAAATTACAAAGGGTAAGTAGAATGGGAATAATAAAATAGATACTAGAAAGACAATGGAAAAGATCAATGAAATTAAGAGCTCATTGTTTGAAAAAAAAAAAAGAAAAGAAAACTCAAAGTCAGAAAGAAAAGAACAAATTAAAATTGTACCATAGAAACACAGTGGATCATGAAAGATGACTATAAACTATTATATGCCTAAAAATCTGACAAACGAGAAGGGATAAATTTCTAGAAATGTACAACCTACCAAGACTGAATCATGAAGAAATAGCAAATCTATACAAATTATTAATAATTATGGTGAATCAGAAATAACTACCTCCCAACAAACAAAATTCTAGGACCACATGACTTCACTAGTGAATTCTACCAAACTTAAGAAGAGTTAATGCCGATCCTTTTCAAACTCTTCCAAAAAGTAGAAAAGGAGGAAATACTTCCAAACTCACTTTATGAGGCTAGCATTACCCTGATCCTGACATCAAAACCAGACAAAAGCACCACACAAAAAGAAAATTACAGGCCAATATTGCTAGTGAACATAGATGTGAAAATCCTCTACAAAATATTAACAAACTGCATTCAAAAATACACTAAAAAGGATCATATACTACCGTCAAGTGGGATTTACTCCAGAGATCAAAAGATGATTCAACATCCATAAATCAATCAATGTGATGCACTACATCAAAAAAATGAAATATAAAAATAATACGATCATCTCAATAGCAAAAAAAGTATTT
Source organism: Mustela nigripes (assembly GCF_022355385.1). NCBI lineage: Eukaryota > Metazoa > Chordata > Mammalia > Carnivora > Mustelidae > Mustela > Mustela nigripes. The sequence goes on from NC_081571.1 coordinate 60,776,312, forward strand.
GACAAATGTCAACATTCAGCCATGGTAAAATCTCTCAATGAATGGGTAGAGAGGGAACATACCTCAAAATAATAAGCACCATATAATAAACCCAGAGCTGACATCATACTCAATGGGGAAAAGATGTGCATGGGTGCGCACACACACAATGGAATATTGTTCAGCCATGAGAAAGGAAATCCTGTTACTTGGAACAACATGGAACATGGATAGATCTTGGGAATCTTACAACTTCCAACCATTTTTGCATTTTATGCCTTCTTCTTGGAATCAGTTTCCAGTTTTCTAATTCTTTATTGATGATGTAAGATTTTAGTTAATTCATTATTTCTGAAAAGTCCTCTGCCTCACTCTCATACCTGAATGTTGTGGGGTTTTTTTAACCTAGGTGTAGAGTTTAAAGCTTATAGTTATTTTCTCTTAACAAAACTTAGATTTTACTTCAGAATTTTCTATGATGTTGCAAATTATCATGTTATTGTAATTACTGTTCCTTTGTATATAATGACTTCCCTGTTTTTAAGATATGTTTGTTTTGATGTATTTTGGGTAGTTTTAAAATATGCTTTTGTTGGGGTCAATTCCACGCTAAAACATGTTAACCCTCTAGGGCCTGCCTGGGCCTACTTAGCCATAGTGACTCCATGTTGCCTAGTGTAGACATTTTGTTGTTTAATAAATGCCTCAACAGTTATTGATATCAGTTCCAGGTAACTGTTACTAAAACACACACCTAAAACAAGGCCATTTTGTTGTTTAATAAATGCCTCAATAGTTACTAGTATTGGTTCCAGGTAACCGTTACTAAAACACACAGGTAGGAGACATCCAATCAGCCAAAGCCACATATGCAGATGTCTGCGACTGTGCCCTATAAAAACTAGCCTGTAAGACCAAGGGGCGTCGCTCTCTTCCGAGGCGGCCCTGGCTGGTCAGTCTGACTTCTAATGCTTGGCATAGAATAAGGCTTTGCGTAACTTTGTCTCAGTCTCGTTCCTTTGATAACGGACCCAACACTTTCTTGTAGATTTCTTTCTATTCTTCTTAGGTTTTTGTGTGCTTTCTGAACTTGAGGATTAATGATTTATTCAGTTGTGGAAAATTCTTACTCATTTTCACACTATGACTTCTCCATTTTCATCTATCCTTTGGCAATCAAATTAGACCCATGATATATTCTTATTTGTCATCCCTACTTCTTTATGCTTCTTAATTATTCTCCTTCTTTCTGTTTATCGAATTCCTGGTTAGATATTTCACATTAGTCTTTTCTGTGGACTAATTTTCTCTTTAGCTCTAAGTTGTATTATCTCCATCTGTTGAGTTTTTATTTTATCTCTCTCTCTCACAGATAATAATTTGAAGGAAGACTGGTAGTTCTATAAATCCTGTTTGATCCTGTTGCTAGTCTTTTCTTTCTGGATCTTTTAAATTTGATTTATTTAGTTTTTATATTTTATATATGAGTATTTTAAAATCAAGTTTTCAGTAGTTTCCTTCTCGGCAGCCCACTAGAATTTAATTTTGTCTTTTGGAATTTTGAGGTGCCGGATTTAAGGTGAATTATTCAAGGCAATATTTGTATTTGCTTTAGACAGCACTCTTAGGTTCTACCAATCAGGAATTACTTCAAATTTGTATCTTACTATTAAAGTATTTTACCCAGACATGTAGGGCGTATTTGTAGTTTGGGAATCTACTTATATTTACCAATTACAGGGTAGAATTCTTTTATCCTACTTAGAATGTAAAACAATAATTTAATAGATTGGCTTTGTGCAGAGCTTATTTTTTTCTCTCCCACAGCTTATAGTTTCACAGGTAATAGAAGCTCTACAAGACTCTGGCTTTATATGAAAATCTTGGTTCTTGATTTCTGGTTCCCCTTTGACAAAGCTTAATTTCTTTCCTGAAATCCCCCACAGGACATAAAAATCCATGACTTTAAGTTTCACAATCAGGGAATGTCCTCAGGGCAACTCAGGATTTGCTTACACTTATCACAGTGATTTCCATTTTACTTGTGTCTGCTGAAGATCTCCTTCATTTGTTTTACTTTCTTTTATAAGCTTAGTCAGTATTTAAAAGGATTTTTTCCCTAGTGTGAATGATTATGTTTGATGAAGCAGGAAAGCTTCTCATAATATTCTTACAATAATATTTCTATATCCCAAAGATAATTTATATGTAGGAAATTTGTCATTTCCTCTGGTATTTTAGCTTAGGGAAAATATGGAGCTGGAGAGGCAGTGATGATGTGTCTTTTTTGTCTCATTGTTTAATTTTTTATTTTTAAAAATTTTTTTAAAATATATTATTTATTTATTTGACAGACAGAGATCATAAGCAGGCAGAGAGGCAGGCAGAGAAAGAGGAAGGGAAGCAGGCTTCCTGCCAAGCAGAGAGCCCGATGCGGGACTTGATCCCAGGACCCTGGGATCATAACCTGAGCCGAAGGCAGAGGCCTTAACCCACTGAGCCACCCAGGCGACCCCTTGTTTAATTTTTTAAAAAAGATTTTATTTTATATATCTATACACACACACACACATATATATGCACATACATACATATACACACATGTATATTTATATATATTTATATATGTGTATATTATATATAGTTATATTTATTTTATATGTATTTTTTATTTATTTTATATTATATATATATATATATAGAGAGAGAGAGAGAGAGAGAGAGAGAAGCAGATGGAGATGGACAGACTCTGCTGAATGTAGAGCCCAATGCAAGGCTCCATCCAATGACCCAGGCCTTGATCCCATAACCCTGAGATCATGACTAAGCCAAAATCAAGAGTCCACCATTTAACCAACTGAGCCACCCAGGCACTCCTTTATTTTTTACTATTAAAAAAACTTAAACATATATAAAAATAGAGAGATTGTATAGGAAATGTTTGTGTACCTGTTACGCAGTGGCAACAATTATCTTATTGCTAATTTGGTTTTCTCTACCCTCACCTAGTCCTCCTGTGCTCAAGTATTTGAAGGAAAGCCAAAATATTTAATCCACATATGTTTCAGTAGGCATCTTATGAACGAAGTATTTTCTCTTAAAAAACAAATAAAAACAGCCAAACATACCCATATTATCTTTATGTACTCTTTTTGTAAACTTGTGCTAGAGAGGTTCAATCTATTTGCATTCAGCAACATGGACCAAATAGCAATAACCATACAAAATCAGATATGCCATCACTGTAAAAGGAATATTTTCTCATAATTAGAACTTTTCCAGAATTAAATGTGCTACACTGTAAGTTCATAGTTTTTTTTTTGTTTGTTTTTTGTTGTTGTTTTTTTATTGTATTCCCACCTGTCAGCATTACATGGGGAGGGATTAATTCTATGCCTAGTATTCTTTTCTTGATACTCTACCATCTTCACAGGGTAACCTAATAAGCCAAGTTGATGGTAAAGGTGAGATTATATATTCTGAAGGTGAAGAATATTCCTAAGGATTTTAAACTAGATGTCATTTGTACCAATTATAATTCTGTCTAATTTTGGCTTTTAGTTATTCATGTAGGAATTAAATGGTCATGGTTGGGATTTTGGATTTAAAAAATAACCTATAAAGATGTTCTTATATTCTACAATAAATATATTCTAATTCTAAGAAGTTAGTCCTATGCCCATGTGTATCTGATTTACTAATATTTGTCATGTGTAGCTTGCATGAAAACTTTTATCATCTTGAGCAAATTTTGTCTCAATCAGTGCTTTCAATTACCATATAAGTTTTAATGTAATGTATAACATCAAAACAAATTATATTCGTTCTTTTTTTGTGTGACTATTCACTGTCTTTAAAGGAAAGTGCGTTGAATGAGGAACAAGTGAGATGTAATTATTATGTTGTTATGCCACATAATTCACATGATCTTCATAAGTTTAACATTCTAATCACTAGTCCAGCAATCCAGCTTTATCATTAAAAATTTATACCTATTACATAAACATATAGATATAGATATAGTTGCGTCCTTTATAAATCGCTAATTGGTTTCATCCTTCAGATGTCCTATTTTCCACTTACACCGTTTAGCAATTTTGTTTCATCCAAATTTCACTTTCCTTAAGTGAAATTTAAGAAAGTCTCAATGCCTGCCATTTCACAATCATTCCTCATTTTATTTGAGCATTTTAATGATTTACCACTCATAAAACATCCAATTTATCACTATGTGCTATATGTCCTAGCCATATTCACAGCTATATCACTGACTCATGTAACTCTTAACCCAAATCCCATTCATATTTTACCCATCTTTCAGTATTGGGGTAAGGTCCCCTTTTCTCCAAGAAATTGATGTCTATCCATTCAACCATTACCAATTCCCATTTTCTGAATTCTTATCATCCCTACTTTATAATCCACTTTTTGAGCTTTCTTTGTATTATTTTTTAGTTGATATCTGCTTATATCTAAAACTTTTAAAGGAGCTTTGAGTTGGGTAAGAAATGGAGTATTGGGCACCTAGGTGGCTCCATAGGTTAGGCGTCTGCCTTCAGCTCAGGTCATGATCCCAGGGTCCTGGGATTGAGCTCACATTGAACTCCCTGGTAAGTGGTGAGCCTGCATTTCCCTCTCCCTCTGCCTGCTGCTCTCCTTGCTTGCGCTCTCTCTGTCAAATAAATAAAATCTTTAAAAAAAGAAAGAAATGGATTATCTGTTTTCTTACCTATACTTCCTACCAATATTCCTACAAGTGACTTTAAACTTAAAAGTGTTCTATAAGATAGGTAATAATAAACACTCACTGAATTACATTGGCCTAAGTGGTTAATACCTTTCTCAATAATAAAGACATTTTTCACCAACTTCACTTAACTTTGCTGACATAGTTAGACAGTGAAAATTTATTTAAGTAAATGATATTTAACTCACAGTAATCAATACAGATTTAATTGAAGTGAGAAAGGAAATTTGAAAGATAGAAATAACTAAATTGAATGTAAAATTTCTGGCAGTACTCCTAACAGTTGTTCCTCATAATTTCCCTTAAAATTAGTAAATTATAATTTTTTATTACAATAAACTGCACAATTTCCACAAACATTCAGAAATGCGCATTTTCATTTGATCCTGAAATTAAGCTAAACTCTTTACCATTTTATATACAAAAACATATTGGGCCTATTAAGATTAGTAATGAGAATTGATAGTACAGGGCATAATTTGAATTTTATGCATGTCATTCTAACTGGGCTAATGAAATTATTTTGGTTGCCAGAAGCATTTCAGTCTGGCTATCTGGAGTGCAGCATCTTACATGAGCTGCCAGAAATAAAAGCATTCATTTGCACTTCTAGACAGAAAATGTGGGTGTCTACAGGCTGCCATACAGAACTAGAGAAACCAATTGGACAATAAAAACCTTTGAAGTATCTCTCCAGATGGCTAAGCTGCTGTTCCTTCACGTGGAACTTCAACACCCTAGTTTAGGTGATGGCATTTTTGCCTGTGTATGAAAATTCTGAAGAAACGTTTAGAATTCAAAGAACTGTATTCAGCTTTGCTGGTAATCAATATTTTTAGCATGATTTTTGGAGGTGTAATATTAACATACCCCTGATGATAGGAATATACAAATTTCTTCAAATAACTGTGTAAACATGAGCTTTCTTTACAAACAGAAGCAAATATCAGTGTCAAGCAAAGGAATAAAAATGGCAAAGAAACACCGACACTAACAAGCTTGATATTCTATTGATAGTCAATAGCTTTTTTTTTAACACAAGGAATGAATCAAAGGCACATCTCTTATGTTTTGCATGATAAAAATCATTTGGGTGTCATTATAGCTTTTAGGAAAAATGACTAAATGAGTATACAAATGTTATTCTCAGAGGCTGTTGTCATGAAATGGCAGCCAATAGCTTCTAGATATATTAGATTTTATTGATATTGTACAGATGTGTATAATTACTGTTTTGCTTTGCTTGAATAGAAACCATCTGTTTATCTTCAGATGATTAGAACTTTTAACAGACTTAGTCTCTTTAGCAGCAAAAATCTGAAGTGCATCTATCTATTTACCTAATTACCTACCTACTTATTGATCCATGTCATGAGATTTAAGAGTCATCACTAGACAACTAACCTGTGAAGTGCATCTATCTATCTACCTACTTATCTATCCATTTCATGAGATTTAAAGGGTCATCACTAGACAACTAAACTGTGAAGAATCTTGAATTATGCAGAATACTGACATTAACAGTCAATTTTTTTTCTAAAAACGGCTGCATTAAATGCATTTTGCTAACATTTTAAATTAAATATGGATTTTTTTCTACTTGTAAATTGAACAGATCAATTTATCCAATGTTATTTACATTTAATGGTGCATTTTACTAATTTTTTTGCATCTACTGAGGCAAAATCTTGTCTTGTTTCAATCTCTTAATGTGGTGGGCTCCATTAGTCAGTTTTTCAATACTGATGCTTGAATTTGTAAAATGTGAGTGTGTGTGTGTGTGTGTGTAGTTTGACGTATGCTCTTTATTTTTTATTTACTTTTAAAGATTTATTTATTTGAGAGAGAGAGAGCATGCATGAGTGGGAAGGGCAGAGGGAGATGGAGTGGAATCTCAATTAGATTCCACTCTGGGTGGAGTCCCGTAAGAGGCTCCATTTCATGACCCTGCAATCATGACCTGAACCAAAACCAAGAGTTGGGATCTTACTGGGACTCCTTTTTAAAACATTGCTTGTTCTCAGTATCTATTGCTCCATAACAAAATAGCCCACAAGATTAAACAAAAAACTATTTTTCTGTATTTTAAAATTTTGTAGATTAAGAATTTGGAGAATATTCTACTTACTAATTCTTCTACTCCAAGACATGTCAATAAACACCTTGGTGATACTCATTTGGTGGATAGATTAAACTGGAAGTCTAAGTTGGTTTAGCACATTCACATTTTGGCCTCAGAGATAACTACAAAGTTGGAGATCCACTGTGGAACCTATACTTAGTCCTCTGTGTCTTGGGCTTTGTCAGAGCATGGAAACTTCAGAGTAGTTGGACTTCTTATATGGCAGTTCAAGGCCCCAAAAGAGTAGAGTAGAAACTGTCAGTGTTTTCAGAGACCAGGCTAGTAACTACCTACCATTCCTTGGTGATACTCTAGTGGTCAACCAAATCATTAAAACCAAGCCATTTTCAGAAGAGAGTAATGAGATTCCACTTTGAGTATGAAAAACTTCAATTAATTTATAGCCATATTTTATCCTCTAGGGTTGAAGACAGGTTGCCTATATTTTCGTGCATTTTTTGCACATATTTTAATGAGTGAGGTTGGTTTCTCCTCCATAATCATCTTATAAGATGTATTGAATAGATGTTCTGTATTGTCTATTTGATTGATTACAAATATTTTATACTGCTTCAACAATTTACATATTTATGGAAGCATACTGAGATATCTACTATGATTATAACTTCATACTTGATTTTTTTGTTACATATTTTTGGTCTTTGCTTTGTATATAAAACCTCATGACTTTTTAAATCTTCTTGTGGAATGTTTCTTTTATCATATTAGCCATTTTTTTTATCTTTTAATATTTTACTTAAATTACTTTTTATAATTTTCATTTGGAAAATTCTACCTTTTTGGTTGCCTTTTGATATATATGCTTTTTCAATATTTATTTAAACTATCTTAAAAGATATATATAGGGTATAACAGTTTATAATTAATAGTTCATAGTTTAAATAGTATAATTTCTATACAATTTATATATTATAGTTTATAATTTTTATTAATAATTTTTAACTGTTCTGAACATAGGACTTTTTAACATCCTTTAATCTAATTTTCTGCTTTTCATTGAAAACTTTTATTGTATTTTGAAGTTTTCTATATGTCATCCTACTTTTTTCTGTGCATTTAGAAGCCACATGTATTTTTAATATTTTTTGGATGTCTACAAATATTTAACATTAGTACTGAATTATAACTATTTCTAACAAGGTCTTTCTTGAGCATATTGATTTTTGTCTCTTGGAATAAGAAACTCCTTAGCACCTTTATTTACTCAACACCTTTCCTCCCATGTCCCCTTTTCTATCTTCTTTGTTAGCATTTGCTAAACATTAGTTTCACCTTTTCTAGGTACAACATTTAGCCACATTTAATTTTTTTTTTCTTTTACATTTACTGGTTAAATTCACCAACATTTTCTGTCAATATCTGAGTTTAGCTTTTTTTTTTTTTTTTTTTTTTGTATCTCAGTCCTTCTTTTGTATGCATTTTTTCTTGGGAAATTGTGTCATTTAGTTTTCTTTCAGTAAATATCTGTGTCAGCACGAAGATTCTTTATTTCTTTTAATAATGAATGACTTACCTCAATTTAGAATTCTAGACTGACAATTATTTTTCCTTCCTTACTTTTATGTTTATTTTTATTGTATTTTGCCATTTCGTTTTGATTAAAGAATACTTTCAGAACAACTGTCATCCTCTGCATATATCCTATGTTTTGACTACACTATTTTTAACATTCCTTTTTATCCTTCAACAGTCACCTTTCACTCACATGTATCCAGATTAGTTCTTTTTCTTGTTTAGCACTTGAAATGTATCTTAGTTGGAGGAACTAAGGTACCAAGTTTCTGTAGTCTTTTTTTTTTTTAATTTCTATTAAACATTTAAAGATACCGTGTTCATCTGCATTCACAGGTTTTAATTTGACTTTTACTTGTTTAGCATATATCTTCTTCTCTCTTGCATCTTAGTTTTTCAACATCATGTCATTCTCATTGGAACATCTTAATTGTTCTTGTGATAGTCAATTGATATTTTTGCATGTATTTCTACCTTTTCTGCAGAAATTATCTTCTATCCCATTATCCTTCTTTTTGAAGAAACCAAAAATACTATTAGGTTTATTTCAGACTAATATTTGAAATTTACATGGAAGCACATATATTCTGGTTTTTATACATCTTACTTAAAATTAGTTATCTTTATATACTAACCACTGTTGCATTTCTTTATGTGAAATTTTCTTTTGATCATTTTTTCATTACTCTCTCTGTCTCTCTATATACATTTATCCCATCCAGCATTTTTTTTTTCCCAGTTAGTTCTTCCTTTGTGGCCTCCTGTCCAAAAAATAGGTCTTTAATCTTGGTATGGGCTGATGTTATGTGCTTATTTTGGGGATGTAGAGAATCTATTCTTCAGAACAGCAGGCAGCCTGGCTCACTCTCTGGTCAAGGGTTTGTGAATTTCTCTTCCCATCTGCCTGGACTATAGTTTCTTAAAAGCTTTAGTTCTGGACAAAGGTCAGTATCAGTTTTATGAAGCCCTCTTTTTGAAGCAGGGGAGAGAAATGACCTACACACTTGACCTCTAGTTTCCATCTATGAGCCTGACTCTAGTCATTTTCAAATTTTCAATGGAGGTCTTTTTTTCCCCACCATGGTTGTCTTGCAAGAACAGAACTTCTGGCAACTCCCACCTGCTTCCAGATCAAGAGTACAATAGGCCGTGGTTTCAGCCCTGCTCTTTGCTCTGCTCTCTATTTTAGTTTTGGTTTTGAAACTGAGAGATCTCATTTGGGAGACAGAAGTTTTGCGTTTTTATTTTCTCTTTACCTACAACTTCCATAATTTAGAATAAGAAAAGGGATGCTTAAAAGTTACAAATTGTTATCAGTGGGAATTGAAATTTGAGTCACATAGATTATAGAATTATTAACTGAAATATTTAATTTCCAATCTTCATTTAGTTTGCTTCATAGAATCTTAATGAAGATAATTGGTAAAATGTTGTGTAATACTTTTTACTTTCAGATACCATAAAAAGTACAGTTTACCTTGTTTTAAATTTCTATAAAAGTAATGTGTATCTGAGTAAACATATACATATAGTTTATGTACGTGTGTGTATGTGTATCAGAAGGCACAATACTGAAGGAAATAATTAGAAATGTAGTTAAGTTTTCTACGATACCATGGTTCAGTTTCATTCAGGAAGAAAAAAGGTTGATGCTCAGTATCTGAGTATGGGCATTGGGCTCTGGAAGATGATTACAGAGAGTGAAGAGCATACACATAGATAGCTGCTGGCCCAAAGAACAGACTGGCCAATTGTGCTAGATTCATAGGATCCATGTCCTCCTCATTTGCTGAGTATCTCTCAATCCAAAGAAACCACAACTCTATGGAATCTTGGATGGTTCTCATTAAAACGTCAGAGTGTCATCAAACTAGATCTTTGAATGGCTGCATGTAAGACAAAACCCCACTATGTTCACGTAGTGCTTAATGTGAACAAGACTTAAACTTTAATTTGAGATATTCTACATACTTATATTATTTGTTGTAGCAGTTAGTCTGCATTAATATTTTACTCTATAATACCAATCATAATTAATATATAGAACACAATGTTAAACAACCATCTAAATATAATTTTTTAAGACTTTACTTTTTAGAGCTGGTTTAGGTAGCAGCAAAATTGCAAAGGTACGGAGATTCCCCATATATCCTTTTTTTTAAAAAAAGAGAATCAATTATTTTACATGCAGTATCCCTAATTATGTCAATTATCCATTTTTCAATAAATTTGAATAACTCATAAACCACAAATTACGCAGAAACATTTTATGCTCAGGTCCCATACTCTATTTCTAAAAGGTATTAAAATGAACACAGCATACATAATATATATCTAACTGGTCACTAGTAGACTAAATCAAGACCAATGCCTTTTTAGTATTAAAAGTGTATCTTGTGAGTTTACTCCAACTCATTAATATATGCCTAATTTGCAATTTTGATGATGGTAAAAGTAACTATGAATACATTTAGAAAGTGACACAAGATAGGAAAAGATTTTAACTATCTACATGTGAAGCTTATTAATTCATCTACACATTCAATACAGTGTACTGAGTAAGATCTAGATTCTGAAATATGAATGAAATAAGGAACATGAAGATGAAGGATGACTTCAGTGATAATCATATAAGGACATTCATCTGGGCATCAAAACTGCTTAAGATTAGGTGGAGTTATAATATGGTTTCAGTTCTTAAATTTTTAAATCCATTTCTGTTAATTTTTGTATATGGTGAATGGTCACTTGCTTATAGATACACAGTTTTCTCAGCACCATTTATTGAAGATACTTCCCTTCTTCATTGTATATTCTGATTCCTTTTTCAAAGGTTAGTCAACTGTGTATGTGTGAGTTTACTTCTAAACTCTCTATTCTGTTCCATTGGTCTATGTATCAGTTATTATGCCAGTACTATTCTGTTTTTTTTTTTTTTTAAAGATTTTATTTATTTATTTGACAGACAGAGATCACAAGTAGGCAGAGAGGCAGGCAGAAAGAGAGGAAGGGAAGCAGGCTCCCTGCTGAGCAGAGAGCCTGATGTGGGGCTCCATCCCAGGACCCTGGGATCATGACCTGAGCCAGAGGCAAAGGCTTTAACTCACTGAGCCCCCCAGGCGCCCTGTACTATTCTATTTTGATCACTACAGCTTCGCCAAAAGAAAGTGTGAAGCTTCCAGTTTTGTTCTCCTTTCTCAAGATTGCTTTGGTTTTCAGGGTCTTTGTGATACCACAGGAAAAACAACAAAAAGGTGGATGGATGTGTTAACTTTGATTTCATCATGTGAATGAAATCATCATGTTGCACATCCTATTAAAATGTCCATATAACTTTAGGTTTGGAAGTTCAGTAACTGGGAGGAAGATTTTATCAGGACGAGTAGGGAAGATTTTAAAAAAGGAGTATTTTTTTTTTCAATTTGTCATTTAATATCTAACTTCTGTCAAATGGTTCATTTACATCTGTGGGAACATGTAGGGTAATAAAATTAAGTTAAAACACTGAAAATAACTTCCTCGTGTAAAATTTTCATAAAAATAATTTGAATTAAAAATAAAATTTAAGGGCACTTGACTTGTTCAGTCAGTTAAGTGTCTGACTCCTGATTTCAGTTCAGATCATGATCTCAGGGTGGTGAGATGGAGCCCCACCTGTGGCTCCAACCTCATCCTGGAACCTGCTTAAGCTTCTCTATCTCCCTCTTCCTCTGCCCTTCCCCCCATTTATGGTCAATCTCTGTCTCCCGAAATAATTAATAAAATTTAAAAAAATAAAAAATAAAATTTAGAGTAAGACAGTCTCTTCTAGAGGGAAGGAATGTACAACTTTCTGAAGAGAAAGATTCTGGATTATCTTAGAGGTGGTGGTTAAAGCCAATTAGATTTGGTCAGTTTTGGAGTATACAAATAACAAAAGAGAATAAAATATGGAGCCAGTAATCCATGTATAAATTTATGTTCTACCTATATCTCCTAGTTCGTATTACATAAGACATAACTAATCCTATTTTTAATGTTTGCTTTGGAGCAAATACATAGCTAGGAATTTTTATATTCCCTTGTGAATTTCTTTGAGTTCAATGGCATAAATATTTAAGTAAATCTAAACTTTATCATAGTGTACATATAGAAGTTTCTCAGCTTAATTGGAGTATTAAATTCTGATATAGTTATGATTTTTATAATATTTTAGAAGCTTGTTTTCTAGTATTTCAGATTTTATTTATTTATTTGAGAGAGAGTGTGTGAGAGAGAATGAGAGGGGAGGTAAGAGGGAGAAGCAGACTCCCCGTGGAGCTGTCTTTTGATTTTTCAAAGAATAGGAACTAATTAACAGATTTCGTTTGTAACCTAATTCAATTATTTTTCATACACTTAAAGACAACACAATTATGTCAGTATCAAATCACTCTAAATATAAATTGTCAGTTTGGATTGCTAGAAATTGTGTTAGTGCATTCATAAGTACATCTTAAGTGTTCATAACATACTTCACTAAATGTTAGTTGTTTGTATTCTTGTTTTAGATAAACAAATTTTACATCTAATAAAACAATTTGAATAAAAGGAAATCATCCATTTCTACATTTAAATAAGGTGGCCAATTTTTGGCATTTTGGACTTAAAATTTACATGGATTTTAATTATATTCATTATAAACCTTAATCATTTGAACGAATTTTGAAAAAAATTGGAAATATTGAGGTTACTTGCAATTTCTAGTCAATATTTTTATGCTTAGATGTTTTACAGTACTACACTTTTTAGGGCACTGCTCAATCATTATAATATTATGATTATGATTTTAAAACTACAAATTATTTGGGCCTCTAGATGGCTCAGTTGGTTGAGCATCTGACTTGATTTCAGCTCAGGTTCGGTGATCGAATCCCACATTGATCTCTGTGCTCATTGGGGAGTCTGCTTGGGATTATCCCTCTCCCTCTGCCCCTGTCCTCTCTCTCTCAAATAAATAAATAAATAAGACATAAACAAGTAATAAGAAAGTTAAAAAAAACAAAATCAAAGAAACAAAACCAAAACCAAAAACCTCCATACTATTTTCAATACTTCAATCGCTGTCATAAATTTATTAGACCTGCTGGGCATGGGACTTGTTACTGTGCTAAGATCATGAAAGGCTATTATATTAACATATGTAAATATTAATACACATAAATTACACACACACACACAAACACACACATATATGCTGGAACTTATGAATTCTGCCAACTTGAGGTGAGCTCTTCTGCTATAAAAGTATATTAAAGACAAAGAAGTAGCTTTTCTGTTTTGTTTTTTTTTTTAATGTAGAATTTTGTTTTTCCTCTATATATGTGGATTGTTTTAAAGATTTATCTTTGTTTTAAAATGGTCAAATTGAAATTGATGCCTGAATTTTCTATCTAATATTTAAACAAATGTACATGATGAGAAAGCTTCTCTGAATATCAGAGAAACACCATAATCAAATTACAAACTGATTTTTTAAAGATTTTATTTATTTATTTATTTGATAGAGATCTCAAGTAGGGGGAGAGGCAGGCAGAGAGAGAAGGAGAGGAAGAAGCAGGCTCCCCGCAGAGCAGAGAGCCCAATGTGGGGCTCGATCCCAGGACCCTGGGATCATGACCTGAGCTGAAGGCAGAGGCTTAACCCACTGAGCCGCCCAGGCTCCCCCAAACTGATTTTAATAAACAATAAATCCTCAGCATGTCTGATACTGGATTTATATAAAGTAAATAGAAATGTATGTAATATTTACTCACCTTAAAGATTAAACATGAAAACTATAAACAGATTTTTATTAAATTTCAATCATTTGCATTTTATTCTTATAATATAACTTATAATGACAATGCACATTAAAAACTGGATAAAGCTTAATTTCTCAGTTCTTTGGATAACAAATGAGACAAGGTAGCACCATATTACAATAGTTACTTTAAATACATGTTGTGATCTTTACCCAGTTGAAACTATGAATCAGATATGTACTGATACAGGGGCGCCTGGGTGGCTCAGTGGGTTAAGCCTCTGCCTTCTTTGACTCAGGTCATGATCCTAGGATCCTGTGATCGAGCCCCGCATCAGGCTCTCTGCTCAGCAGGGATACTGCTTCCCTCTCTCTCTTTGGCTGTCTCTCTGCCTACTTGATTTCTGTCAAATAAATAAATAAAATCTTTAAAAAAAAAAAAGTACTGATACAAATTGCAGGTCATCTAAATATCCAAGCTTCTAATTATTTAAGTTCCATATTTGCTAGTCAGTGGTCAAATATTAAAAATTTTTTCAAGCAAACAAAAATATTTCTTTTTTTATTCAAAATATTCTGTTTAGGAACCAGAGCAAGAAGCAATTTTATTATAAACTGTATGGTTTGGGAAGGATTCATTTATTTCATTCACAGGCCATTATTTATTTGTTGGTCTGTCTCTATCAGTCTTCTTTGAGCACCAATTCAACTTAGGGTTTTAAAAATGTTCTACATAAGGCTATACATGATAAAACAACCTACTCTCAAAAAATTCATAGTATAACAAGGGAGGTAATTATATGTACAATTATTTAAAAACATGCTGTGAGAGAGATGGGAATGTGGTATGTAAAAGATCAGGGGAAGAGTCACCTCCCTTTGACTAAGATCAGTTGAATGGGTATCAAAGAAGTCTCGTAGTGGATACATATTCAAGGATTCTTAAAGGATGGGAATGAACTTGTTAGACTACAGATACCTATCAGGGACGTGTAGGAACCAGGAGGAGGAAAAGAAATTCACATACTCTTTGAGTTGCAAAAGCTTGATGTTGCTCAAAAATGGTTTCTGGGTTAAGGGTGACTGCTTCGTGTCAGACCAGATAGTAGGCATTCACTAACAGATACTTATTTTATCAAAGAAATGTGATTTGAAGAAAACAAACTGATTTGCTTACACATCCTTGGGAGGTAGTCATTCCCCTCTTAATCAATTTTTTTAGGGAAATATGTTTTATTACCTAATGCTGTATAAAATGACTCCAAACATAGTGGCTCAAAACAAAAATCATTTTTATTTGCTCATGATTATCTGGGTCAGAAATATAGGCAGGATTCAGCCTGGTGGCTCATGACTGGAAGTCATTTATGTGGCCGTGCTGTTAGAAAATCCAGTCTTTACTGAAAAGCCTGGTACTACAATGGTTCTATAGGGCTCTATTTCTTTCTGGTTCAGACTATCTCATAACGTGAAGGTGTCAAGATAGGTGGGTTTCTTACATGGCATCTGACTTCAAAGAGGGTTTCTCACATGTTGAGAAGCTTTACATATCTTATGGTCAGTATCTTTCATAATTTATATCCATTCATTAGAGTTTTATCCTTTGGAAAATACAGACTGAATCATACTGATAATCACTATAGATTTTGGGTGGAGTCAATATTTTGAATATGTAAATACCAGTGATGTTGATGCTTCTGGTTCACAAATCACATTTTGAGTGGCAAGGTCCTAGACCGCCGCTTACCTCAACTTAACATATTTTAGTTCTATAGTATACTTCTTAAACAGTTATACTCGGAACTTAATACAGTGGAATCCACAAGGCTTTAATCAGTAGTTTAGTAATCCTTTTACCCACATTATATCCAAATCTGCTAGAGTGATGTTTTCAATTCTTCGACAACTTAGAAGATTTGAAAGGAGTTCCCAAAAGTTTGTGTGTGTGTACATGCATTCTGAAAATATATGTTTGTCTATCTATCTAAATTCATTCTGAAAATGTAGCTGTATATAAAGTAATGGTAGAGACTGGTATTAATTACTGATATTAGAAAATGGCATCATTGCAATTAAATTAGTAAGCAATGTGACTTATAACTTTCATCTGAACAAGACAAAATCCTCTGAGAACCTGATAAAGAATGTTAATATCAGAAAATAAACCAGAGGGGCACCTGGGTGGCTCAGTGGGTTAAAGCCTCTGCCTTCAATTCAGGTCCTGATCCCAGGGTCCTGGGATTGAGCCCTGCTCTGGCTCTCTGCTCTGCAGGGAGCCTGCTTCCCTCCCTTCCTATCTCTCTGCCTGCCTCTTTGCCTGCTTGTGATCTCTGTCTGTCAAATTAATTAATTAATTAAAAAAAGAAAGAAAGAAAATAAACCAGATATCAGCTTCTCCCCTGATAATTCAAGTACCATTAAAACTCTCCAGAAAATAGAAGGCAGACTCTGGATAACAAAGGATCATCTATTATTGAGTTCCCACATTTCTAAAAGTCCTCATCTGCTCTCGTAACAAAACTGTAAACCATTTCCTACAGCATTCTTCCTAAAAATCGTGTGTCTGCTAGTTTCCTATCTCCTTTGTGCACTTGAACTTCTGCTTAAAATCTTTGCTGCTGAGTCTTAGACTCCTAACTTAGATCATCCACATTTTGCCAACAACATCATAAAACGCACTCATCTTTATCATGTCTATGGTCTCCAATGGCTTTTCTCACTTTTGTATCAGCAGCTGTCAGAATTATCTCCAGAATATGTGTTCTTGTATCCTATAGTTTTCTTTTGCTCATGAGAAATGTCAAAAGTAAAAGGCAAACATTTATAAGATCCTCTGATTCTAGAAAATGAAAGATCAAGCCAAAATACTGGTAGTTAAATTCTTCAAAGTACTGAAGATTTCACAATGTAGTTTCCTTATTATGTACAGACTTTCTGGTACGTTAGTAACCTGCATTAGGAGAACAGAGTCTATATTTTCCATCTTTACTGAAATTTTATTTCAGCCTTCTGCCCTGTGTTTCCTTTATTTTGTACCTTACAATCTGCTCTGCTATGTAACATTCCCTTTCTTGATATTTTTACTTTTTTTTCTGAGCAACCCAGTTTTCAAAATCATGCACTGTTTTTTTTTTTTCTAACTCTGAGTTCATAAAAATATTAATAGACTCCACTGGAATTTGAAAGTAGAAGTATGCTTCTTTATATACATTGTTTGGCACTGTTACCTGTGATTTTCTTCTAGCATGCAGCTATCCTGCAAATATTTCACTGTACAACACAGCAGCTGGTTACATGAGTGGACAGCATCATAATATTCTTGGATGCTGGAAAAGTAAGAACAGAGAAAAGAGGCAGGGTAAGAAGAATTATTATAAATGAATGTTTTAAAGTTGTTTTCAAAATTTAATACTCAAATTACCAATAACTTCTATAATAATATATGATATATACATTATTTTTAAATAACACAAACATATTTAGAAATGTATTAACTGCATGTCTGTTGTGTTTTTAAATAATTTTGTATCTAAATAATAAACCCTCAGGATATTACTAAGATATAAAGCCTAACAAGTATCTGCCACTCTCCTACTTTCCCTACCTCTAATGTAAAGGATTCCGTTCTTTAGGTGCCTAAGAGTTCATGATGATTTTAATGATCTGTCTAGTATTGGGCAGTATTTTCCCATATACATACAATTATACAAGACTTTAGAAATGTTTTAACATATGGTTATAAATGTTCCAAGTGATAAACCCCTTGCAGGAGAAGTAATCTTCCTATGGTGTGTTCTAACGTCTACCTATGTCTTTATTTCTCCATCTTCCTGCTAACACAAGTGCTGAATCTATTTTCCATTTCCTCAGAATATTACTCTGGAACAACTCTTCAGCTAGTTGACTTGCTTTGATACATTTTTAAAGGTGACATTGCAGGAAGCATTAATGGTTAGAATATTATTTTTTAATTGATTATCTCCAATTTTTCTTTCTTTCACTCTAACTTTTGGTGGTGGTCTCTTGAGGATAGATGTTGGAAGGTTCTTTTGGAAATATTAAAGCATGTTGTCAAGTCATTAAGAACTTAATTAAAGTTACTGTTTGTCAAGCATTTAAATCTGAAACTTCAGTTGTAATCCATCTTGATAGACATCTTCGTCTCAGTAAGTCTTTGAAAAATCCTATGATACAGGCATTACTGTGATCATACAATGTAAATGTAATACCCACACCCTCCCAGCTAGGCTAGGCTGAGGCAAAATTCTGACTCTACCCGGCATCCTGATACCCTATCATCTTACTCTCTTCAGATCACTTGATATAGAGTGATAACACTCAAATTTACCTTTTTAGTGTGACCACTTCTTTATGCAACTCCAAGACTCCATTTTTGATGTTAATGGGCTTCACAAACTTAAAAATATTTGGGCCATAATTCTTTGCTGGATGTATGCAAAAACCTAATGTTTCTTTCTTTTTTTTTTTTTTAAGATTTTATTTATTAATTTGACAGAGAGAAATCACAAGTAGACAGAGAGGCAGCCAGAGAGAGAGAGAGGGAAGCAGGCTCTCCACCAAGCAGAGAGCCCGATGCGGGACTCGATCCCAGGACTCTGAGATCATGACCTGAGCCGAGGCAGCGGCTTAACCCACTGAGCCACCCAGGCGCCCCAAACCTAATGTTTCTATTTTAGAATATGACAGTTTCATTTATCCAGTTGTCCAAGGCAAAGATGGTAGAGTATTTTGTTTCTCTTCTGCCTCACATAAAAACTATCAGCAAGTCCTCTCAACTTCATGTTTAAAATATAACCATAGTCCAACCACTTCTTATTACCATCTATAACTTAAGGTACCATAAATTCAAGATTTGAAGCTATTTTATTTTGCTTCATACATCTAAACAGTGGGATTCCACTTACCCCACTGGAAAATTTTGTACTGAATACACGAGAATATACCTGAGTACATTACTTAATTTTATGTAGTAGCTGTCATCTTAGAGAATTAATCATTTCTGTGAGGTGGAGAAAGGTAATTTCAGAGATATTTTCTGTCACATTTGTAAAATATAGTATCTCCTGAAATCTCTGAGGATGTGACTTGGAATGTACTACATTCTTGGAAAAAAAATCATACATAGGGCGTCATTTTTACCTTCAAAACTGTAGCACAGAACAAGATCATACACTGATGATATAAAGACAATTTCCACTTAGGGATGACTGGCTGAGGGAATCAACTTTTGTTTCTCCCCATCCCTCAATGCAAGTAGTTTTGAAAATTGCACTGCCATAACTTTTCTGTGATTTTCATTTTGTGTGGTTCTCAAATTAACAATTTTAAACTAATTTACTAAAATGTATATACATAGAACAATAATTGTGTATGTTTATTATTTGATGAATTAAAATAAAAAGTGAAATTTTATGTAACCACCACACAGGCTAATAAATAGAAAATTACTGGTACAATGGAGGCTCACCTACCAAGACCTCACTTTTATTTATTTATTTATTTATTTATTTATTTATTTATTAAAAGATTTTATTTATTTATTTGCCGGAGAGAGGGGAAAAGCACAAGTGGGGGGTGGGGGGTGGCAGGCAAAGGAAGAAGCAGGTTACCCGCTGAGCAAGGAGCCTGATGCGGAACTCGGTATCAGACCTCTGGGATCTTGACCTGAGCCAAAGCCAGATGCCCAACTGACTAAGCCACCCAGAACTCCCTATCGAGCCCTTTCAATGACTACCCCCTCTAACCACCATGCAGAATAGTAACACAGCATCATTTTGCTGTGTTGGACTTTGTTTAACTGAAATATATGTGAAGTATTTTGTGTCTTGTTCCTTTGCTCATATATAAGAAATATGAGCCTTATGCTTGTAAATTATAAGCAAATAAAGAGGCAACAGCTGAACCAAATACCTTTCACTTACACAAATATTAAAACAGGGTAAACCAGCGTAGTGAACATAATTTCAAACAAAGTAAAATCTAGCAAAGTTAAGAAACATTGTTTACTTGGTTTTTTAATGTCAGATTTGTTATCACCTTAATCTACGATTCCTCAAAATTTTAATGACATACGGACAACTACCTATAAATATCTCACACACCTTATTATTCTCTACTGCACTACCTTCTTCGATACCCTTTTCATTACCTCTATATTTGGAATTATTTATTGATTCTGCTTATTTTTGTATATCAACTAGATCATATAATTTTAAGGATAGGGATTATTTTCATAATGTGAATACCTTACATAGTGCTTGGCATTTTGTAGTTATTCAAACACCATTTGTGTTAATGAATTAAGTGACTGGTTATTCTCTGAATATCACCTCTTTGTTTTCACCTTGTTAATATCCTGTTGCAAGACTTAGTCAAAATATGTATTTTTGTAGCAAAAAAACTAATGTTTCTTTCGTGAACTTGTTATTTGAAGTATAACATATAAACAGAAAAGTGAAAAAATTATGAAAGTCTAACTCAGATTTTCAGAAAGTGAGCTGACCTATGTAACTGGCATTCAAATTAAGAAACAGAATAGGGGCGCCTGGGTGGCTCAGTGGGTTAAGCCGCTGCCTTCGGCTCAGGTCATGATCTCAGGGTCCTGGGATCGAGTCCCGCATCGGGCTCTCTGCTCAGCAGGGAGCCTGCTTCCCTCTCTCTCTCTCTCTCTGCCTGCCTCTCTGCCTACTTGTGATCTCTCTCTGTCAAACAAATAAATAAAATCTTTAAAAAAAAAAAAGAAACAGACTACAACGAACACTTCTGGAGCCCCTCATATCCTCTTCCACTCTCACCTTTCACAGTTAACCATTATCCTGCCACCCAATACCATCATTTTGTCACCTGAATTTCACAGAGGAAAAAAAAATCCTTAATTTTAGAGAAGTGACCCATGAAAGTTAGGGCTAGTGTGTGGGGGCTCAACAAGTCCAGGAGCCTGGGACAATGTCTCCTGCTGGATATAATTATATCACACAAGAGTCTCATATGACAGTGGAGTATGAATACTCCAATAATTGGCTGCAGACAGAGGGAGGCGGTGAGGATAAAAAACAGAAGAGAGGTTGGGAAATATAGGAGACAGGCCAGTAAGTACCCAAGAGCTGCAGGAGTGGAAAAGATGTGGCTATGTGGGAACTGGAGAAGGACTGGACCAGTTTCCCAATGCTCTATACAGGCACCTTGAGTAAATTCCAAGGATTTCCTTTTTGGGCCATTTCCCCATACCTCCCCCATTCTCTTCAGCTAATTTTAGACTCGAGGACTAGAGATGTAGATGGTGGAAGCAGGACGGTTGAGGTATGCTTAATGTGTAAAAGCATGTGTGATTTACAGTTATAAGTAGTTGTAGTTTATTCGTTTTGTGGCCTTATACTGCTTCCATTGTATGATGGAATCACTCATTCATGCATCTATTTTACTGCTGATAATGTTAAGGTGTCTCTCATTGTTTGCTATTAGGATGATGACATACATTCAATCAATTCTGTTTGGTGAAATATATTGTCCTTAGGAAGGAAATTGCTGGGTTACAAAGGATGAGCATGCTTAGTTTTAGTAGATCCTGCCAAACCGTTTTCCAAATTGATTACAGCATTTTATACTTCTATCATCAGTGTACGAGAACTCTCATTTCTATAAGTCATTTTGTCAGTTCTAACTTGTCATTTATAAGAGTGCAATAGTATCAAATTGTGGTTACAATTTGTACATTTATGACGTAAATTTAAACAGAATTTATTTTTATTAACAATTTTGCTATCACTGGTAAAATGCATTTCTAATCTTTTGCCCTTTTTCTATCTTGAGAATTCTGAATAGATTTTACCTGCTATTTGTAAAATCTAGAAAAGTCCTTTATTATAAAGTTGCAAATATTTCTAGCATTTGGTACACTACTTTTAACCCTTTGATGGACCCATACTCTTAAGTCTGATGTAGTTCACTTTGCCAAACTTCTCCTTTATGATAGCATACCACATATCCTGCTATAGAAATAGTTTCCTACCTCAAGACCATGCTTTTCTTACACTGTTATCTAGAAGTTTTATTTTACTTTCATACTGAGATATGCAATCTAACTGAAATTGATACATGTGTACAGTATAAATAAGGATTCATTTGGTTTCACAAGATATTCAACTGAAGAAACACGAGTTGCTGAAGACCATTTTAAATCTTTCGTATGCCATCTTCATTATTCCGGTGTCCCTATAATGTGAGCCCATTTTTGAACACTGTTTCACTGATCCAATTTTTTATCCTTGTGTCAATACAATGTTTTCCTTACTGTTATGTCATAAAAAAAACACACTTGGAATATAAGTCCTTCTGGATTTTCCTCTTCTTCCTCTTCCTAAGAGGCCTACTATTATTCTCCTTTTCCTGGTCTTTAAGATTATCTTAGCTATTTTTGAACTTTGAGTTTTTAAATTTTGATACATTTATATACATTTTACAGTAAGCTTTTAACATCAATAATTACAACAATCCTCAAAACCAATTATGAGTTTGATAAGAGATTTCATTGTATCTACATATCAGTTGAGAACAAATAACATATTTTCAACATAAAGCCTTCATTCCTGAAACATAATATATAATTCTGCATATGCTAAATTTTGGAATAACTATCACATGCATGAAGGTTATCAAACAATCAGGTAAATGATTACTTATTTAATTATTTTAATGGTACTGTATTTTTTTTACATTTTATTCTTTGCTTATTTCTGGTATATAGCAATATACATGGCTACCTTAAAGCACCACTGATTAAACTTATTAAGTTTGTTAAGCCACCTTTGAATTATTTTGTCATTTCATCATGTACAATAAAATCATGTCATCTGTAATTAGTTATTTTTTTCTTTACAATCCTTGTGTATTTCTTTTTGGGGGGGGCAGCTTAATAGAAGTATGTCTTCTTTCCAATCTTAGTAAAATCTTCTACTATTTTATAATAAGTATGATACTTACTGCAGGAATTTTTCTGGATACTATGATTCACATCTTGAATTTCAAAATTTGTTTTTGAATTTATTGAAATGATATAATTGATCAATTTTTTAAAATCCTAAATATTAAACCAACTATACCAATTAGGTTAGATGTAATATATATTGCTAGATTGCATTTATTAATATTTTCATTAGAATGTTTGCAACTGTTTCACTGTTTTTCCATAAATTGTTCAGTTTTACCTAAATTTTAAAATTTCTGATAAAATGTTTTATAACAGATATTATTTTTTTAATGTGTATGAAGTCTACAGTGAAATCTTATTTTTCATTCCTGGACTTGGCAATTTATGCCTTCTTTAATTTTTCTTTAACCAGTCTTACCAGAAGTTTAGCAATTTTGTTATCAAATTGAGAGAATAAATTTTTTGTCATTGTTAAAACTCTATATTACATCTACATTTCTGATATTCATCCATGTTTATGTTATTTTCATTGAAATTAATGTTACTCTAATTTTGAGATGGATGTTTTAATCACTAATTCTGACTTTATTTTCTATTATATGCATTTATGTATAATATGTAGTGTGTGTATATATATATATATATATGTATATATATATATATATATA
>NC_081571.1:60800468-60868744 GCF_022355385.1 Mustela nigripes
ACACACACTACATATAAATATCCTTTAAGTGCAGCTCTATCTACCACATGTATTATAAGTTATATTTTATTAAAAATGTTCAAAATACTTAACTTTAATTTTAATGAGATTTAGATGAACAGATCTTCATTTCCAAATATATAAAGATCTCTCTTCTAGTTCTATTGAAAATATGATTTAAAGATTGATTTCCCTGTGAAAAGAATATCTACTCTAATTTTCCAACATTTATTGAGACTTGCTTTGTGACAAGCATTTTTTACAAAATGATTTCAGCAGTTTTGGATACTGTTTGTGTGGTCACTTACCATTTAATTTTTCCTTATTACGTTTTCTTATCTCTATGTTATTTTAAATTATTTATTAGGCATATTAAAATATGAGCATTTTATTACTTTAGTCTTTCATTTATAGGTTTTAAGATTGTTACTTGTGAATTTTTAGCTGCATACTATCTTCTACCTTTGCCTAGTTTATTAATTTCCTTGTCATTGTCATTTGCATCTAATCAATTATTAAACATATTGACTATTTAATCTCAGGGATTTTACTTACTTCTGCAATATCACCTGATTTGATAAAATTTTTAGCCCTCTGCTTAAAATTTTCAGCTTGTCTTTTAATCCCTTGATCATATTAGCTCGTTGTTTTAGAATATTTGTCTAATATACCTAATATCATGAACCCTCTATGGGTCTGATATTGTGCAACTATTTTCTTTTTGTTGTTTGCTTATTTTAAATAATTATGGGATATTTTGTAACAAGAATCCTAAGGATAATCTGAAGCACTCATTATATATTCTTTCTCCACAATTTACTGAAAGAAATTAAGGGAATGGTGTCTTAATCAAATTAAGAACCTGCACTGATGTTATGCTGAATTTTGGAATTTGTGAGACCTATCTATTTCAATTTCACTTTTACTTTTAGCTTATAGCTCAACAGAGATCTCAACTGATCACATATGGCATTTACAAGAGCTTCTCAAACTTGCCAGGCCTGATGTCCAATTTTGTCTTCTAGAGTTTATGACTGGCAACTATTTGCTTTGGCTTCTCATCCTCTCAGCTGCCAGTTCTTGATTAGCAAATGCCTCAAAATGAAAAGAGGTAGCAATTATCAAGTCATAATTCTGGGGTTCTTTCCCCCAAAGTGGCCAATGGCTCTGTAAATAATTTCTCTCTTGGTTGCTCTCCAAAATCTTAAACAACTCAAGTTCATTATCACATTTTGACTTTTTAGTTTTTCATAGAGATCTGATTGCCCAAAACAGCAAATATTGACCACTAGTGAAATAGAAGTCTGTGCATATTTTAAGTATAAACAAATACATGTGCATTTTATACCTAATTATGTAGTAATAAACATTTCAAGGCTGCCATTAAAACAAGTTGTTTTCTTCTTGGATTTGAAATTCTCCAAAAATAAATCTAGTTAATCAGAATTATTAAAATAGAAACCATGGTCTATTTAGTGTCTGTTATACTGTGGTGGGTATTTCACAGAATTAATGGTTAAGATTTACCGACTAGTTATTATAAGCCAAACATGTGTTAGAATCTCTGTATTTAATTCCTCCCTACCACAACTAACCACTTTGAGTAGAAATCCATTTATTTAGTGTATCTGATACATCTATTTCAGGTTAAGACCCTGTAAAAGATCAAGCCATTAGTTAGTTATAGAACTAGTACTTATAGCTGGAAGTAGTTATAGATTCCAGGGTCTTCATTTATATTATTATGTTTCTACTGAGATATTTTAGAAATTAAGAATATAAAATTATTTAGTTCTTGAAAAATACAAGCTTCTAATAAAGATTTTCAAGTAACTAAAAACATTGTACAATCTAGTCACTCTAATAATGCATACAGCCTGTATAATAAATTTCAATTTAGAGGTGAGAAAAATTTGTTAAAATGTGTATTTTTAGGTGTCACCTCAGAACTAATCAGATTCTCTGGCAGTGTGGTATAGGAATTCAAATTTTTAATACAGTTAATTTATATGCACATTCAAGTTTAAGGAACACTGTATATGAAAAATATTTCTAAACAAAAATTTGTCATGCTATATACTTTATTATATTTAAACCACAACTGAAAAGGTAGAAATAAACCCCTGGATGACTATTATGTAAAACAAGCAGCCCTTACTGATTTTATCACTGTTGAGATATTAAAGACAGTTGCTCAACCTGATTTTTATGAATCCAGAGAGAACAAATCTATTTTCTCAGAACTATTTCATCTTCCACAGACTTTGGCTCATCCAAAATGGTTGGCTGGAATTACTGAAATTACGACTTTGAGAGCTTGCATTATATTAAGCAATCATAATGTCAAGTTAGTCCAAACTTAAATATATATATATATATGGATAAATTTTATCTGAGAGACTCAAAAGCTGACCAAAATTTGAATTATCTGTAATTATAACTCAGGAGAACATAAAGTAAGGCAAGATTCAAAACAATCATTCAGAGACCATTTGAATTTATAAGTGGATTTTAATCAGTTATACTAATCTCAAAGTTTTCAATATGTTTTAGTAATAGTATTAAAATTTTCTGGTTAGACTGATGCACTTCCTTCATCTTTAACTTGCAAAATGGCTCAACAATTTGTTTTTCCTCCTTGGGAGATACTTTCAATAAATGCTGATGACAGACACTGACTTAATGACTTTAATAACCAAGGACTTATACAAATCCTCATTAAAAGATAATCTTCCATCCCTTTTTATCCCAAAGTTTTCATCAAAGGGTTAAAATAATGTCTTTTAGAATCAAAGCTGTCCAAGTTGGTAGAAGGATTTAATCTTGACCTAAAATTCTATCCCTATCTCTAATGATGTTTTATCTATATACAGTAAATTTTAATTATATAATATGTCCCATGAGTCTTATATTGACTTCCCATTGTCAAACTCTATCACATTTTTATCTTTAAACTAAATTTCTCATATACATACACCACAAAAACATTTCCAATAGAGATTCACCAGATACAACTTTATAAGAATACATTTAGAATATTGACTTTCACTGAGAAAAGGTACCATGAAAGCAAGCCTTAGAATTGCACTGAAAAAGATAATTTCTTTAACTCTATGCCTTACTCTTATACTCCAGAGTAGACCCTCAAGGATTAATGGTACCCTGTATAAATGTGCTAATTAATTTAGAACTTGGATATTCATTCACACAAAAGATTTAACCTTGAAATCACCTCAAAGAGCAACACATTTCTCATAAAGCATTTCTTTAGAAAATGAATGGACTTTCTGAGTAAATGTAACAGATCAGTAATGTCAATGGAAGGGACATATGCCCGTTTCTCTCTGTGAGCAGTATGTTTAAGAGAAAGGGAATCTGAGGGACAGAGGGAGCGAGACTGGCACCAGACCAAAGTGAGACCAGGCCCTCATGAATTTGTCCATTTCTGTTACCCCCATTGCTAGACTCTCCTACCCTGTGGCCCCACTGTCCCCCCAAATTTATCACTGCTGTGCTGCCCAAGACATCTTTTGCCTTCTCACTTCATCTTCACATTGGATCTATAATTTCTTCTGATTATTGTTCAAATATCGTATGAAACAGCTAGAGCTTTACATGTCTAATGAATTAGTCCATAAAATAATTTAAAAAATGAGTAAACACTTTACAAATGTAGGTCAATCATGTATTCACTTAGGAAAAGGCTTGCTGGTTATCAAAAGTTGGCAAAATTAATACATGGAATTAATTCTTTTCGGAGGGTGTAGGCCAATTGAAAACAAAAACTGGTGAAGAAGGAGTTTTCACATGTTACCTAACTTGTTTTTGATTATATGAATAATTCTTCCTCTGCTGTCTGATGTGAAGTTGCTTAAATGTTCATTTCCACTGATAATTCTAACATTCAGCAGATGTCATATCAAAGAGAGATAGTAGCCTTAATAGTCATTTTGGCTCCTCTGGGAACTGGGTTTTACCCAAAAGAAAGACAGAAATTAGTATAAGAAAAATGGTACTATCTTTGTTTAACTATTGGAGATGCTAACAGAAGTGTACCAATTGCCATGACCCAGGGACAGAAAGAACATGCACCATTTGGAGTTGAAATGACAAGTTTAAGAAACACCCAGAGAAAACCAAAACCATTTTTTCCTAATAACTGCATCAATCTGTTTTAGGGTACGCTGTTATCTCTCATGGTTTTCGGGCAATTGTTTTACCAAAGAATAAGAAATAAAATCAAATATAGAAACAAAAGAGAGCACATCTCATTATAAACCAAAAAACAGTTCATAAATTGTTTTGACTCTGCTCAGTGTTTACATAAATGATGAATTTATATCATATATGAATTCAGCTGTACATCTTAATAAAAACATTCTGACTTAGTCTTTAAAAAGTTGAATCTGTACTTGTCAAGCTTCTAAACTTAATTTCTTTTAACATGAAACCCAGAAGGTAGAGAAATCATTTGAATGACACCAGAAAAAATGAAAAATATAAATATAAAATATGAGACATTCTAAAAGAATTGATCCAGATTTTGTAATAAGCAATAGTAGAAAGTAAAAACAATAAAGCAGACACCACTGCATATCAAGAGACTTAACTCATATAATGATCAAATAATGTGCCTACCTTATATGGGGTCTGATTTAAACCATCATAGCAAGAGCATTACTGAGACTCATCAGAGACACTTAATTATGATTTGGGTATCAAATGCAAGCAAAGAAGTATTGTTAATATTTAAGTGCTTTGATAATTATATTTGGATTATACTGGGGTTAACTTAGCACTGCTCCCTCTGCTCTTGAATATAGTAGACAATTTTCATGATTATTTTAACTAGAAGATATGACCATAATTGTCTCCTTCCTCTTAAAATTATTCAATAGCTCTTCATGAACTGTAGGGAAAATTCTGGACTTTTTATTTTCAAACAAAGCACTTCAACAACTACTATTTTTACTTTCCTAAATTTACTACTAACCCTTAGTCAAAAACACAAACCAAATTACTTGAAGTTTCAGACACAGTCATATTACAGCTATTTGCCTTTGCATCTATCTGTCTGGCAAGCCTTCATCTACTACTTGGAAGAAACACTGATCAAAAGCCTAGTATAGTCTTACTGCAGGGGAAGTGGCCTCTTACTAGGTAATTAAAAAATTCATACTTGGTACAGAGAAAGAATGTCAGATAATCATTAGAGGAGAAGTTTTTTAAAAGTCTGGTTAAAGACTTTAGATCAAGTGAGGCATGACAGCTGATAGGTAGAACCAACTACAACTTTCTCATTCACCCATGTTAGCGTAAGTAGCAAATGCTTAACCTAACCAAGATTTACACTGACCTAAGATGTTTGCTTCCTCCCTGCCCCCAGGCGCCACCAATTTGGTACGTATTTTCTTCATATTCCCATAGCCTCCTGCTTGTCACAGGATACCTTATTTGTTAATTTCTTTATTCTCTTTTGTGAGATTATTTAAAGGTCTGGATAATTTCTGATGATGACTTATAACTTTGCATCTAACACAATATCTGGCTTATTGTACATAGGCATATGGGGACTTTATTTTGGAATAAAGAATTACTTAGTGGAGAATAAGAGTATGAAGTATACAGAAACTTTAAGCAAAATCTGGGTCTTCTAAATGTTAAATTTCAGTAAATGAATTGATGATTAAAATATTTTGCATATGTACTTCTTCAGGTAATGAATGACTTTGCTATACTTTTTTAAAATATATTTTTTAAAGATTTATTTATTTGAGAGAGAAAGAGAGAGAGAGAGAGAGAGGGATCAAGGGGAGGGGCAGGGAATAGGGAGATAAACAGACTCCCTCCTCAATAGGGAGGGCTCATCCCAGGAGGCTCAGATCATAACCTGAGCCGAAATCAAGAGTCAAATGCTTAACCAACTGAGACACTCAGGCATCCATTCTTTTAAAGATTATCAACACTATTGACTCTGAAAACTGGTCCTAGGTTTTTGCATATTTTATTGCTTAAACAATTCAAAAGTACAGTCATTAGTATACATTAGTTCCTGGTTTCTATATCAAAGTCTTTGATAATGCTAAGTCTTTGAATTGTAAAATTTCCCCAGGGGATTGGAAATACATTCTCATGATGGCTTCTTGATCTTTTTTTTTTTTTTTTTTTTTTTCAAATTAAATCCTGGTTCTTATTTATTTTTAATTTAAATTCAATTAGCCAACACAATACATCATTAGTTTCAGAGGTAGTGTTCAATAACTTATCAGTTGTATATAACACACCCAGAGCTCATCCTATCACGTACCTTCCTTATTATCAATCACCCAATTACCCTATCCCCCTACCCACCTCCCCTCTAGCAACCATCAGTCATTTAAGACTCTCTCATGGTTTTTCTTCCTCTGATGACTTCCTATTCAGTTTTCTCTCTCCTCCCCCAAGATTCTTATCTTTTATTGTATCCTCAAGCAAAGACCAAAAAGGAGATTGAATAAAAATAGAACCTACCTGAGAGAGTACTTTACTTCACTGATAATAGGTAATGTTAAGACAAAATTAAACAGGGCCTACAACTCTTGTCTATTTGACTAGTATGGTAGGCTTAGAGAAATTAATTTCAAACCCATTGGATACCACATTTTCAAAGCTAGGGGAATGTAAAGGAAGCTGCTTATGGTTTCCATCCAGAGAATTTTTAGAAGGAAATAGCTTTGTAAATAGAAAATAACTGTTTACAAAATATCAGAAAAATTCTCAAAGTAATTGATAATGGAAAAGAAAATAAAAGTATATAATTGCCAAGTACTGTCTTATGCCATGTTCAAGGCTTATATGACTGAATACAGGAAGCAGTAGGAGCTTCATTTTTAGACAAAGAACTGAGGTACATAGAGACAAAGTAACTTGTTTAAGTGAATGACAGGTGGGTCTGAGTTTCAAACCAAGCATTCATACTCTAGATCTTTCATCTGAGTTACTATTTTATATAATACAGACTGTCAGTTAATCTCCATAATTGTGAAGAAAACCCATAAAACGCAATTAAGTGTTTAGCTTGGGAGTGATATGGAAAGAATCCCTAATTTGCTTTAATTATGACCAATTTTTATGACCATAAAATTCTCAGAGGATGTTAATACATCCAAATTATATTTACTTGTCTCTTCCTCTTCTACTTATAGTTCAAATTCTACCCAAATTTCATTATATAACCTAAATGCTATATCGTAACTTATTATACGTAAGTCCTCTCTCTGCTTTATGCTATTGTACTACTTTTGTTTTTTTAAGATTTTATTTACTTGAGAAAAACGGGGGGTGGGGGAGGGAGACAAAACCCGAGCTGGGGAGCGGCAGAGGGAAATAATGTCAAGCAGACTCCATGCTGTGTGTGGAGCCCTATGCAGGGTTTGATCTCACAACCCTGAGGTGATTACCTGAGCTGAAACCAAGAGTTGGACATGCAACTGAATGAGCCACCCAGGCACCCATGCTGCACTTTCTCCATAACTTTTTTTATGAAACATAATATCTTCGATGGCATTTACATATCCAAATTTCTACTCTTCAGTGCTAGAGGTATAAACTTCCTTTTGGCCCCAGTGAATCTCAACTTTTTCATCTTTATATAAAAGTATATAGTCTGATCATGTAAGATTAATAAATATGATAGTTTATAGAAAGTATACTACACAGAGTTCAAAACACCAAAAGGACTGAATAAATGATGTTTTCCCTTTTTTCTTCATTAATTTAAGAATTAGAAGACTTGTTTCTGATCTTTGTCAACACTATTAGAACTTGGACATTCACATATATTTCATATACCTTAACTCATACCTTCATGCATTTAATCAATACCCATTAGAGCTGTGTAATGTACAAGACTATTAAAAACTAGAAAAATACTTGTATACAAATGAGACAGGATATGATTACATATAAACCTTCACAGGACATGGTTCTTGTCTTTAGGTCTAGTTTCAATTCAAATGAATTGTGAGAGCTTACCAAAATGTATACTGTCAAACAACATAAAGTGAAGAAATAAAAATAAAATTTTCAATAAAATTGAAAAATAGTGATAAATAATAATAATAAGCAGGAAATAGTCTGACATAGAGAGTACAAAATGAAATTCTGTATCCATTATATGGATATACATTGTCTGCTCAGATTGCTATAACAAAGTACGATAAATGGCTCTTGTTTAAGCCACACAGTCTATTTCTTGCAGTTTTAGAAGCTGAAGAGTCTAAGGATCAAAGTTTCAGTAGATTTAGTTCTTGGTCAGGACTCTTTCCCTGGCTTATAGATAATGGCTTTTTCCCTGTGTGCTCACGTGACATTTTCTGTGTGTGAGTACAAGAAGAATGAGCTCTCATGTCTCTCTTTTTCTTTTTTTTTTTGGTAAGGTCATCAATTCTAGCATGAGAGTCCCACCCTTATGACCTAATCTCACCCTAATTACTCCCCCAAAGCCTCAGTCTCCAAATACTATCACATTAAGGATTAGGGTCTCAACAAATTAATTTGGAGTCAGACACAAACATTCAGACTAAGGCATTAAGTTCCTTAGTGGTATTTCCAGAAGCTGACCCAAAGAAAGAAATTCAATCACTTACATATCTGACATTAAAAAAAAAAAAAGCAAAACAAAAGCAAAAGCTGCACAGTACTGATTATTTTGATTTTGACTGAAATTAAATACCTTTTGTGCTCGCTCATAAAAAGAATGAAGTGGTTTGTAGTAAACAATGACCTCCAAAACATGAGTAAAATCAATATAATGACAAGTTTCATAGGCAATTTTTCAGTTTCCTTAAAATAGGCTATGACATAATGTGTGATCAGAGTTTAATAATTGTGATTCTATGCTGAACAAATCTTAACCTTAAGTAAGTTACTTTCCTTCTGTGACTCATTTCTCCCATCTTTAAAGGAAGAAGTTGGGCTAGATAATTTCTTAGTCTTTTTCAGCTCAAAATAAATTGAATAAATGTTGTGTAATTAACTTTCCACAGTTGTTACCCCATGTCAGCATGTAGTCAATGAAAAGGGTCCTGGCAGTCTGGCGTTATGCCACTATTTTTCAAAGTATTTTGGCAACAAAATCACTTCCTCAAAATAAATTTTATTCATATCACATGAAATAGATGGAGAGACAGAAGGAGGGCTGGTTTGGTTTTAAGTGCAGTGGAAGTCCCAGAACTCAATTTCCCCCACTGCCTATAGTTCAGCAGAGCTGCCTCTGAGCTTGTTCTTCTGAGCATCTGGAACTCCAAAAACAAAGCTAGGAAATAACTGCACTAAAGGAAACAAACAGGCTTTGAAATCAGCCACTTATTCCCACTTTCAAATTCTGATGGTCACATGCATCCAGGATTTGTGACACCTACAATCTGCGAGGTTCTCTTTTAAGGAAAAAAATACAAAAACATAAATACATTTATGGATCTAAGGAAGTGGTTAGATACAAAAGGGGTTCTGAAGCTTAGCTGAATGACTGATTATGATTTGCTTCATAAACCTAAACCTCAGTTTCCTAAACTGCTAAGTAAACTGAGGAAAACATTCTTGAAGGTGGCTATGAGAATAAATTAGTTAATGTTTGTAAATGTTTGTAAAGCATCTAGAAAAGAGGCAGGAAAAATAAATACGAACTATACTACATTTGTGTTAAGGTTATGCAAACATTAATCATATAAGACAACATTAAACAAAGAATTTACTCAAGACCATAGAAATAGAGGAGAAGGACTCAAAAGCAGGAGGGTTTGTAAGCACTGGCATGGGTTAGTGCAAAAATACTGAAGAACATGATGGAGGAGATTGGTCAATATGATTAAGCTGCTTTTGATAATTGGTACTTATTAAAGTCTTAGCTTCTACCTCCCACAGAAGGTGAGGGATAAGAATATTGTATAGCCTTCCCACTGCACAATTCAGAAATTATGACTAATAATGTTATAATGCTGTCTAATGCAAGCAAAGCAGAACTAGGACCTATCATAAACAGTACAGGCACTGACAAATTTTAACTTTAACATTTCTGTTAAATGTTGAACTTTAACACTTAACATTTTAACTTTAACATATAACTTTAACATTCTGTTAAATGTTAACAATTAACATTATATTAATATAAATATAAGATATTTATATTAATATTTTATCCATACAGATAATCTATGGAACGTTAACCATCACTTGTTTGACAATGTTTTTAATTCAATGCAATGTATCAAATAAACCTACCTATTTTAAAGATTCTACTTTTAGAAGGTAAAAGAATAAATCTTTTGTGATTTACCAAGGACCCTCAGGAGTTTCAAAGTAAGTTTGAATCAAGAAAATTACATTTAGAATTCTATTTTGGGAGGGCAAATATCAGAGGTTTTCAAAAATGTCAAAAGATCTGGACAACTGGCTAAAAGGGATCGTGGGTCACTAAGAAATAATACTTAGCTACCTACTTAACCAAAGTGTCAAAGGATTTTAAAGGCAAATATAGATGGTAACATAATTGAAACAATTTTCCCTCTTTCAAAGATGAGAAGACCTTGTTCACTTAAATAATCAAATACATGATAAGGTCAGTACAAAACAGTAAATTATTCTGATAAGCCACAATCCATACCTTTTAGGAAAATTACTCAGAATGTAAAGAAAAATCTACAATATCTTGAGAGAAAACCTATAATCCAAGAAAATTTTGTCATTTTAATAGAAAGAAAACAAAATTCTAGTTTTGCATTAATACACTAGTGATACTAAAGCTAATTAAAGAAAATTAACCCACCGAATCTTATAACTAGCTTTGAATACACAAAATAAGATTACATTTCTGCAAACCTATGACTAGTTTTACCCATCATGTTTTGTCCTACACTTTTTTCTTCTCACTGTGGAAGAGCCAGTTAGTTTGTTTGAGGATAAAATTACCTTTTTCTTCCTCCTTAATGAAAACACATCCTATATACTTCACATATTTTTCTTTAACAGATCCTATACTCCTAATATATTTTGCATACAAAATTATTTCTTTCTTGAATTTTAGTAGATCTATTTAGATATATTGATTATAATTTTAACTACCCACACCTTATGGTTTACAGAGAAAACACAAATTTGTGATTAGTTTTAACAGGAATCTGTAGTAGACTAGTAAAGTTTCTGAATATAGCATCTCACAATTTTTATAGGTAAAGTGCATGCTTTCTTATGGTATAATTTCTCAATATTGCAACAATGTATTTATTAACAGACCCAATATAAGACTCTCTGTATCATAAAAATAAGCAAAAACGTATATAAACCTAAATTTATGCCTAATAATAAAACAGCAGATCCTGTTACTTACAAATGTTCTAGGGATGCCTGGGGGGTTCAGTCAGTTAAATGTCTGTCTTCAGGGCGCCTGGGTGGCTCAGTGGGTTAAGCCGCTGCCTTCAGCTCAGGTCATGATCTCAGAGTCCTGGGATCAAGTCCCGCATTGGGCTCTCTGCTCAGCAGAGAGCCTGCTTCCCTCTCTCTCTCTCTCTGCCTGCCTCTCCATCTACTTGTGATTTCTCTCTGTCAAATAAATAAATAAAATCTTAAAAAAAAAAAAATAAATGTCTGTCTTCATCTCAGGTCACGATCCAAGGGTGGAGGGATCAATCCCACATTGGCCTCCTTGCTTAATGGGGAGTCTGCTACTCCCTCTACCTGCTGCTCCCCCTGCTTGTGCTCTCTCTGACAAATAAATAAACAAAATATTAAAAAAAAAAGAAATGATCTAGATATTTGATGGATATTACTTAAATTTAGTATAAGGCTAATGTTATGTTAAGATTATGTAAACTTTTAAACTGAGATATAAAACATAATGAGTGAATTAAAGTTGCTTGGAATTACTAAATTTGACCAAAATCATGGAGATCTCAAAGAAAAAAATACTCAAAATGCCAAAGAACCAGAGTTCTAACCAGAATAGCTAAAATTAACACAGGAAACAACAGATGTTGGTGAGGATGTGGAAAAAGGAGAGCCTTCTTACATAGTTGGTGGTAATGCAAACTGCTGCAGCCACTGTGGAAAACAGCATGAAGGTCCTCAAAAAGTTATAAACAGAACTACCCTATGACCCAGTAATTACACTTCTAAGTATATACCCAAAGAATACAAAAACACTGATTTGAAAGGGCACATGCACCCGATGTTTATAGCAGCATTATCTACAACAGCCAATTATGGAAAGAGACCATTGACTGATGAATGGATAAAGGGAAAAAAAAACCCACATATATATATATACATACATATATATATATATATGTATGTATATATATATATATATGGGTTTTTCATTATTTTGATGGTTGAGTAATATTCCATTTTATATATATATTCCATTATATATATATACATGTATCAAAATAATGAAATATTGCCATTTGCAATGATGAGGATGGAACTAGAGTATATTATGTTAAGTGAAATAAATCAGTCACAGATACCATATGATTTCACTCACATGCAGAATTTAAGAAATGAAACAGATGAATATGGGGGAGGGAAATATAAGAGAGGGAAGTAAACCATAAGAGATTCTTTTTTTTTTTTTTTAAAGATTTTATTTATTTATTTGACAGGCAGAGATCACAAGTAGGCAGAGAGGCAGGCAGAGAGAGAGAGGAGGAAGCAGGATCCCCACTGAGCAGAGAGCCCGATGCGGGGCTCGATCCCAGGACCCTGGGATCATGACCTGAGCCAAAGGCAGATGCTTTAACCCACTGAGCCACCCAGGTGCCCCCATAAGAGATCCTTTAAAAAAAAAAAAAAGTTTATTTGCGAGCAAGAGTGAGAGAGTGAGTGGAGGAAGGAGCAGAGGAGGATAAGGGGGAGGGGGAAAGAATCTTAAATAGACTCTGTGCTGAGGGCGGAGCCCAATACAGGGCTCCATCTCATGACCCTGAGATCATGAGCATGATCTGAGCTGAAACCAAGAGTCAGACTCTCAACCAAATGAACCACCCAGGCATGCCAAGAGAGTCTCTAATTTTAGAGAATAAACTGAAGGCTGCTGGAGGGGAAGCAGGTGGGGGTGGGCTAAATGGGTGATGGGTATTAAGGAGGGCACTTGTGTTGAGCACTGGATGTTAAACGTAAGTGCTGAATCACTAAATTCTACTCCTTAAACCAAAATTACACTACATGTTGACTAGAATTTAAACAAAAATTTGAAGAAAATTTTTAAAAAAATACAAAAACAAAAACAAAACCAAACAAAATTATTAAAGTCAATTCCGTACAATACTTTGACATTTGGATGTCCACAACCCTGGATCAGAAGATTTACTAATGGTTCCTGAATCAATCACTCACGAGTGAAGAAAAGCTTTAACATTGTACACCATTAGATATCATTAACCCTGGATTAGATGTTCTGGGTGGGGAGGGGGGTCCAAAGATGAATTCAGTGGAAGATACAACACAAGAACTATCAAAGAAAATATGCATCAAAGTTAAATAGGCAAAGTAATAGAGGAGAAACTTTGAGCTATACTTCATTGAAACAAATGGCCAGAGGTTTTTTAAGTCCTGGGGTGAGTTATTGGGAATGTACTGAAGGGCAGTGGGGAGATTGGTCAATGTGATTAGGCCATTTGTGTTTGATAATTGGCATTTATCAAAGTTAGACTCCACGGGACGCCTGGGTGGCTCAGTTGGTTAAGCAGCTGCCTTCGGCTCAGGTCATGATCCCAGCGTCCTGGAATCGAGTCCCACATCGGGCTCCTTGCTCGGCAGGGAGCCTCCTTCTCCTTCTGCCTCCGCCTGCCATTCTGTCTGCCTGTGCTCGCTCTCTCTTCCTCTCTCTCTCTCTGACAAATAAATAAAATCTTAAAAAAAAAAAAAAAAGTTAGACTCCTACCCTCTTACAGACTGGGAAATAGAGTCACAATCTCCTCAGATGATAATTCAAAGGATGTCTCCCAGGTTTTAAAGACATTCCAGGATCTGGCAAGAATCTGTGAAATGTATATCCATTTTAAGGGTCAGAGAAAGAGTTTACATTATACGTTTTCTACAGTAAGTCCTCTAGGAAAAGGATCATCAGGGTCTAGAGTCAGGAAGATATGTATCTGAAGTTTAGTTAAGCAGAGGAGAATGCTAAGGCTGTTTTGATCAGTTAATATGAATCATCCTCAGCATCAAGAGTGAGCATGTCATAAATCATCATTAACTGAAGCAAATATAATTTCTTAAAAAAAAATCACTCATGTTTCATATCTTTCTTTTTCTAATTGTAGATTATAACTGCTCAAAGATAACTTATCAAATGAAAGAACTAGTCTCAAATCATTAAGAACCCAGAAAGCAGATTCAGATTCTAAAGGGAAATCAATGTAGCTAAAGGACATAAGATTACAAAATAAAGAAAAGGAGTAAGTCTTTAAATAAAGGTCAAAGAGAAAAAAAAAAAAAAAAGGACAGTACCATTATTCAGGCTCACAAAACACAGACAACCAGAAATAAACAAAGTAAAGTAGAAGAAAAAATACTTGAGGAGCTTAAACTTTTGTATGAGTTTAGTAAAATTTCCTCAACTGCTTAAACAAGAGAAGGAAGAATCGGTTCATGCCTAGACCTCAGGCGTCCCTTGGATCTAAGTAAAGTATGTGTATCCCAAATTTTAAATTGTTCCAATTTAACTGATTTCAATTTTTTATGAAAGTTCTCTTATAAGTGAATTAATACAGCAATTTGCCCAATTGCTGAGATCTTGATTTTTTTTGAATACCTGCTTCTTTTTTTTTTATTTTTTATTTTTTTATTTTTTATAAACATATATTTTTATCCCCAGGGGTACAGGTCTGTGAATCGCCAGGTTTACACACTTCACAGCACTCACCAAAGCACATAGAATCAATGAAACAAGATGGGATTGGGAGGGAGACAAACCATAAGTGACTCTTAATCTCACAAAACAAACTGAGGGTTGCTGGGGGGAGGGGAGTTGGGAGTTGGGGAGATCTTGATTTTTTAACGTTATATTAAACCACCAAGTTTTTCACTACCTCACATTTGTAAACCAAATGATTTTATAACTCATTAAGTATCTTGTGTTAAACAAGTTCTTGTATTTATGTATATTACCACAGATTTAATTTCCTAGAGAAAACCCCATTGCATGTCATTGTAGACTCATGATAAACAGATGATTTGTCAGTTATTAATTATACTTTGCTCTGAAAAATCCTTATATACGCACATTATATGCATTTAATTGGTTAGCATTTTTATAGTCAGTTTTAAAGGACTAGAGAATGTGATGGGTTAAGAAACCTAACAATGCGACATGCATGCTGAAGTTTATTTGAATCTAATGTTAATAAATTACTTCTAGGCCATGAAAGTTTTTCATACCAAGAAAAGATGTCATCTATTATGTATAAATAATGAGTACAGCTCATCTTGCCTTTGATTTATTTTTGAAAATCTTAGAGAAATGCCTATAATCTGCTGAAACACAACCATAAAAATCTTCAGAAACTGAAAAAGTAAAATTGAAAATTTCATTATTTGGTGTTTGTTATGCTGCATACAATTTATCAAATACTTCCAATTTTATTTTTAAATAAATGTTTCCAAGATATTCCTTTTATGAGCATGCATTAAATCTGAAAAGAATTCATAAGAATTCACACTAGTATAAAAATAGCCACTAAGGGTTAAAGCCTCTGCCTTCGGCTCAGGTCATGATCCCAAAGTCCTGGGATCAAGTCCTGCATCGGGCTCTCTGCTCAGTGGGGAGCCTGCTTCCCCCTCTCTCTCTGCCTGCCTCTCTGCCTGCTTGTGATCTCTCTCTGTCAAATAAATAAAAGAAAAAAAAAACCACTAAAACATATCATACATAGGAAAAATGTGCAGTTATTTGATCAATATAAGCAGTGGAGAGAGCCAGACCAAATACAGTAAGCTACGGGCTTTCCTATGAGAATATTTGATATGATCTGTGCTATAATTCCAAATTTCTCTACCTCACAGCCTCAGAACAGAGAACATTCAGAGGCTTCTCTGAGAGATAAGAAAGTGTATCTTTAAAGATTTTTTCACCCCTACTTGGAAATTTACTGTGATCTACACTGCCAGGAATTATTTGTCTATACTGCCTTTACTTTTGTTTGCTACACACATAGATAATTCATCTTTCAGTGTTACTGATCCAAATTAATTTTTGATATGGGTACTTGTTTCAGTTGAGATCTAACTTATTTCTTTGATATTTTCTCCAAAATCATCTACACCACCACCACCTCAAATGTATATGGTCTGTGTATTTGGCAACTGGGTGCATTAGAAATGTTGAAAACAAATTAGCATGTTATATCAGATCCATGATTGATACACACACACACACACACACGTATGTATACGTTTCTGATAGTTACATTAGGAATTAAATTTTGTAAAAGTATTCCCCCAGTAAGGCTGACTTTTTCACTTTTTCACTGAGCACTGCCACACCCTGTGAGGACTGGTTTCATTTGTGATGGGCAGTATCAATGTTGGTGGAAGCTGTTCAAGAGCCCAAAGTTGTTCTATGTTCTGTGGAAACCAGGGCAGGAAGAATAATCCTTTTTTGGTGTTATAACCCCTTAGAGGATCACCAGAGCAGTAATACCTTAAGAGACTTTATGGAAAAAATATCTTTTAATTGTAGTCTCCTTATTTCCCGAGTCACAGATGTACATCTGCTAGAGCTGGAGCCATGGAAAAATGCCAGTTATAGACAACCGCTTCTTCCAAAAATCACACTAATAATCCTCCTATAGGTTAAGTTATTATTTGTGTTTATCTTCTTCCCTGATTTTCTCTTAGAATGTATTCCCTGCAAGTCATACAAACTGATGCAAACTGATGCACATCAATAGGCTATCAGTGAGGTTCACATAAACCTCCATTTTTCCCTGTGAAACCAATTTAGGTTCAAGCTGAAAGATCTCTACTGAAATTTTTAAAAAAAATTACACAGGTTAACTTCTGATCAAAATGGCCCATCTTATAGAATAGCACTCAGAATTCCTATGCTTAAATATGGGTAGTAAACTTTTGTCTTTTCTTACTTTCTTCCTTTATTTTCTTCCCATATACGGTTTGTGGATATAACCAACACTTACCTTTTGGCCCTTTCCCCAAGTGAAATAAATTATTCTGCATTATTCATATTTGCATTCTAAAGCTATATGTAAATCATAACTCACTCAGGTAGGGAATATATCGAATTAGCTTTAGGTAAAATCATTTCCCTTTCTATCCTTTGAGGGCTATATAAATATGAGTTTCTTTGTTTTTTTATGTAAATTGAACTTGGGACTCACTGATGGCTGCCTAATAATATGTGGCAGAATTGTTGAACCCAGGCAGTGTGACTCCAGCAACCTCTTAACCACTGCTACCATGTTTTTGCTTTCAATTAACG
Source organism: Mustela nigripes (assembly GCF_022355385.1). NCBI lineage: Eukaryota > Metazoa > Chordata > Mammalia > Carnivora > Mustelidae > Mustela > Mustela nigripes. Next base: position 60,817,939 of record NC_081571.1, read on the forward strand.
TAGAGATTAAGAATGTCCTTGAAGTACTGGTGGAAAGATTTTATTTTCCTATGCATGCTTTTAGAACCTCCTTTCATGAAGAAAAGTGAATTACTTTATTAATATATAACAAAATTAGACATGTATTAGTCTCCCCTTATCATAAGTGTGTTAGAAGTCACCAGCAGATTTAGTTTGCTCTTTGTCTCTGGTCTATTTTGGTAGACCCAGATTATCTTGTAAGACTCATTCTCCTCAGATTGCCTATAATGTCCAGACCTGAAGGTTGAAGTGGCTTCAAGTTCAAGTCATGCTCTCTAACTCAGCTTCTGATACAGCTAACATTTCTCACCAGTTCGCATTTGTGCATACTATTCAATTGCTTCAAAACTGAGTTTTGATTGTAGTGTGACTGATTTCTACCTGTATTCCACTATGCTAACATTTACTGAAAGCCTACTACAGATCTCTCAAACATGTTTTACATAACTTAGATATGGCAAAACTACGAAACATGTATAAGTATATACATTTTCTTTATGAGGAAACTTAATTTCTGAAAATTTAAATATCTTGACAAAGTTATTTAATATATTACATCTAGTGAATAATAGAATAATGTTCTTCTCAGTCTTAGACCCTTCATGTTCTGTTTGAATCTAAATAATAAGTAGTTGATAGCCTATAAGAAGCTCTATGGAATGCTTAATACACCAACTTCAAAATTAGAAGCTTGCATAAAATTTTATTGTTGATTCTTGCCTTCATTTCATCCTTCTCTTCCAAGGTGTAATATGCCATGAGGAACTCTCCAAACACTAAACATCCTTGGAAAATAATACTTAGCTGGCTGAAAGTCAGATTAAATAAACACAATGTAGAAAAGGTTGTAATCAATAGAATTATTTAATTCTCTATTTTCCAGTTGGTTTTAGCTACTGAAGTAATTTTGCCAGCACTATCTTCCTGTGAGTAATATGTATTATAGTAACAGAATGGTCTTTGATCCACATAGCAGTGGGGAAACTATAGAAGGTTTAGCACATGTGTGTATGAACACATATATACGTAAAAAATGTTAAAACTGATTTATAAAGTTTTCATTTCTGGGGTGCTTTAGTTTTTCATATTGTTTTGGATCAGTGGTATATTTCCACATGGAAATGTCCTAAGACATTTAAAATTTTAAATGTCTGGTGATTCTATGGTCATATAATCAATACTATTTATGGAAACTATTTTTATGTAAGAAAAATGTTTCTTTAAAAAAAAGAACTTTACAGTGAAAAGCTGAAAGCTTTTCCTCTAAGATTAGGAAAAAAGACAAGAATGCCCACTATCTGCACTTTTATTCAACACAGTATTAGAAGTCTAAAAGGAAATTTAGTTAGAAAAAGGAAATAACAGACATCCGAACTAGAAAGGAAAAAGTAATACTATCTATTTACAAATGACATGACAGTATATATACAAAACCCTAAGACTACACAACAAACCATTAGAAAAAAATAAATCAATAAAATTGAGGGATATAAAAATCAATATACAAAATCTGCTGAGTTTCTACACACTGATAACAGACTAGTGGAAGAAATTAAAACAATCTCATTTGCAACTGCATCAAAAAGAAAAGAAAAATATCTAGAAATAAATTTCACAAAGAAGGTAAAGACCTAGACATTAATTAAAAAATAGAAGATACAAGTAAATAAAAAGATATTCCATACTCACGGATTACAAAAATATTTTTAAAATTTCCATACTACCTAAAACAATCTACTGATTCAATGCAATCTCTATCAAAATTTCAATAGTATTTTCTACAAAAACAGAATGGAATCAGATAAGATCCCTAATTACCAAAGTGATCTTGAAGAAAAGAAAGAACAAAGCTGTAAGCATGACATGTCCTGATTTCACATTTTATTACAAAGGCATAGTAATTGATACAGTATGGTATTGGCATAAACACATACATACAGATCAATGAAACAGAAAAAGCACCCAAAAATAAATTCATGCGTATATAGTCAGTTTATGACAAAGAAGCCAAGAAATTAAAATGGGGAAAGAACAATCTCTTGAGTAAAGAGTGTCAGGAAAGCTGAAAAGCCACATGCAAAAGAACAAAACATTACCACTATCTTACACCATATACAAAAATTAACTGAAAATGAATTAAAGACGTGAACATAAACACTTGAAACCGTAAAATTTTTGCAAGAAAACAGAAGTGGCAATGTCCTTGACATTGGTCTTGTTGATGATTTTTTTAATTTGACACCAGAAGCAAAAACAACAAAAGCAAAAATAAATAAGCAGGACTACATCAAAGAAAAAGCTTCTACAAAGTGAAGAAAACCATCAACAAAATGAAAAGTCAGGGTGGAGCTCTACTGGTAAAGCATATGACTCTTCCTTTTGGGGTTCTAAGTTCAAGCCCAATGTTGGGTGTAGTGATTGAAAAAAATTTTTTTTTTTTTTTTTTAATGAAAAGGCAACCTTTTGAATAGGAGGGAAAATTTTTTTTTTTAAAGATTTTATTTATTTATTTGACAGGCAGAGATCACAAGCAGGCAGAGAGGCAGGCAGAGAGAGAGGAGGAAGCAGGCTCCCAGCCGAGCAGAGAGCCCAATGCGGGGCTCGATCCCTGGACTCTGGGATCATGACCTGAGCCGAAAGCAGAGGCTTTAATCCACTGAGCCACCCAGGTGCCCCCGGGAAAAAAATTTTAAACATGTATCTGACAAGAGGTTAAAATCCAAAATACATAAATACAGAGAATTCCAAAATACATTAAAAAGACATATAGTTTAGCAGCAAAAAAGTGAAAGAAAAAGTAAAAGAAAAAAAAAGGAAATTAGATTTCAAAAATGGGCAGATGATCTGAATAAACATTTTCCAGCAAATAAATACAGATGGCCAACAGGTACATGAAAAGATGTTCAACATTCATTAGAAAAATGCAAATTAAAACCACAATGAGATATTACCTCACACCTTTTAGAGTGAGTATATTAAAAAGACTAGAAAGATAAGAGATAAGTGTTGGTGAGGATGTAGAGAAAAGGAAACCTTTGTGTACTGTTGGTGGGAATGTTAACTGGAGCAGCCATTTTGGAAAACAGTATAAAGGATCCTCAAAAATTTTTTTAAAAAATTAAAAAATAGAACTACCATATCATCCAGCAATTCTGCATTTGGGTATTTCTCTGAAGGAAACAGAATCACTAATTTGAAAAGAATTATGTACCCTCATGTTCACTGCGGCATTATTTACAATACCCAAAACAGAGATACTATCTAAGTGTCCACCAATGAATGAAAGAATAAAGAAAATGTGGCATGCATACACAACAGAATTTTATTTAGCAATTAAAAAAAAAAAAGAAATGCCCACCAGAAAGACAAATACTGTATGATCCTACTTATGTGAAATCGAAAAAGAGTAAAAAAGAACAACAAACTCATGCATACAGAGAACAAACAGTTTGGTGATTGCCAGACGCAAGAGTGGAAAACATGGGTGAAGGGGTCAAAAGGTACAAACTTCCCATTTTAAAGTAAATTAGTCATGGGGATATAATTAACAACATGGTGATTATAGTTAGTAACACTACACTGCATGTTTGAAAGTTGCCAAGAGAGTAGATCTTAAAAGTTCTCATCATAAGAAGAATAAAAAGTGATGAATGTTACACGAGGCGTATTGCCATTTCACAATGTATACAAATATCAAATCATTCTTTTGTACACCTGAAACTAATATGTTAATGTCAATTATACCTCAATTTAAGAAAAAGAACTTTACCAGATAAATCTGATATATTAAATTCAAGATTAGGAATAATGTTCTAAAGCCCAAGTAAACTCTACTCTGATGCAGCTTATACATTTTCTTAGATTCTATCAGATTTGGGGAAGGAAAATTCACTAACTTCTCCTGGCAAATAAACCAAGACATTGGTTTTTGAGTCACAAAAATAAAGGTTTGATTCTAACTCCACTATTTGACCACCGATGTGTCCCTGAGTATTTTAAATAAACTTTTAAACTCTCTTTTCACTACAATTGACATCAAGATGCCTGGACATATTCTGGTTATTTGAATAGACATAAGATAGGTTCAATTTGAGGGCTAAAAAAATGTGACCTGTAAATACTGTTTAATTTTTTATTGTGTAAAATGATTAGGATTACCTAATTCTTAAGAACTACAAAACCTGGGATGCTTTACATATACAACCAGTGAACACATACATGTGAACGGAGTCCCAGACTTCTGTGTAATGGACATAGAATGCCCACTCTGCACATGTCTATAGAAACGTCAGTTATCTTTTATTAGCACAACTTTGTCAACAGTTCTCATACTGTGTCAAGGTTTAAGTACTTGTTTTAAGTACAGTCTGGAAAAATGAGCTTCATGGTGAATCAATTTCATGGTGACTGTCTCCTAATTCCTAAATTTGGATTCTACCATTCTCAAAGCATACCCTAGTTATGCTCCATCTCAGTAATATAAGAAGTCAGCTGTTAGATCACACCTAAGTACACTCCTAGAATACAAAACCATTGCTTTTCATTTTTTATCTCCATTAGAATACAGTGTTTAACAGTATGGAGCTGGAGATCAAATAGCCTGGGCTTGTATTACTTTAATGCTTTGTGTCTCTTTAGTTTTGGATAACTAAATTGACACATTTTATCTTGAAAGACAGGGTGGTGACACCTACCTGAATATGTAATTTGAAGACACCTTGGAAATCAAATTCTGATTGAATGAGTAGAGAATAAATGAATGTATTTCACGAGTAACTCTGAAACAATGGTTTTTTATGGTTTCTCAGGCTTAGCTTTGAGCACAGTCATAAGATAACTGTATAGGCATTTATGTAATGTGACAGAACTTTCCACCTCATATAGTGATATATGGAGATGACAACAGTATTGCAGAGAAATGTCTTTATGTTTCTACCTCATAATAAAACATTCAATACATACCCTCAATTGTTCACTTTTAATATTAGTTTCCTTTTAATATCACAGTAGTTGCTAGTTCAATTACAAAAGTTCCTTTTTAACATAGTAAATATGTTTTACTTCCCTAGATATCATAATGCAGAGGTATAAATAATTTCAGCATTAATACAAAACATTTATTGAGCCTCACTATGGGCAATGCTTATATGTGACAGGTGCTTAACAGTGATGGATTTGATCCCACAGGAAGTTAATTAAGTTATTCAGGCACTGGGTTTCTATTTGGAAAGTTTCCTTAAAAGCTCTCTGGTAATAGCTAATTGTGCTTCTATTTTATATTACTTGACAACCATAGCTGATGTTTATTCTGCACCTGGTTTTCCACCACATGTATCACAATAATAATTCTTGTGACTTATAGCAAATATATCTTTATAATTGCTAGTAGGATAAGACAGCATTCTTATGAGGAGAGAGATCCCATTTTTTTTTTCAGAGAAATAAATTCAAGTTATTTGTACATTAATAGTTTGGGAAGCAGAGTAAGATGCCATAGATTTATCTAACAATTTGGGGTTACAAAGTAGATTTAAGTTCTTTAGCAGATCAAATGTAAATAAATACAACTTTCCCCTAGCTAACAAGGAAGCTCACAGGGACCTGAATATTTCAGACCTCAATTTTTCTTTTTAAATTTTCTGAACTTATTTTGACTAAAATAAAATCCCTTATCCTGTTGTATATTATGTGGCATTTCATTTGGATGTCACATAAATAGTGCAGAAAGCACTTAAGACAAATTTCTAGGAAAGTAGATACTTGGAGAAGTAAACAGAGTTCTCCAATCAGTAACTATGCCAGCTGCAGCACTAAATATTCACTTAGTACAGACACTCAACGTCGTAAGTAAACTACAGAATGTTAAGTTCTATACAGCTGTTTTCCCACTCTCCCCATTCAGAAAGGAGCGTTTAACTATTTCACATTATTTTTGTTTAAATTTAAAAGCTGTATGAAACAGCATGGAATTTTACTTCATATTGTTTCATTTAACATTCACATTTCATTAGCATGTTAATATTTCTATTATTTTTGTGAATTGAGTGTAAAATGAGAAATAATTCTATATAATAAATTTTAGCATATGCTATCATTACAGTAATTATTTTGCTATTGTTTCATTTTAGATAATTCTAACCATAGTTCTGAGGAACCCTTACTAACTACAATGTTGTTTTAAGTTAAAGGCAGCATTCTAATCAACCTTTTAAATCTTTATTATACTCTCAATATGATTTTACTTTACTTTTGCTATCTTTTAAGTTATCTCCATTAGCATATTTCTCAAATCATGGAATTAAGAGCTGGAACTCCACTGAAGTAACTTTTGTATAATGTTTTCCATATGGAATGGTGACATTGTTTATTCACTATTAGGTATTGTTCACTATAATCAGATTGCTTCTCTTCATCTACATTTACCTGGATTTATTTATAGTTTCCAATCCAGAAGCATATGAAATGGCAGTTTTGACGTAGAAACATCCCTTTGGCAGAAGTGGGCCTTTCAAATTGTCTATCTATACCTTCTCCCTTGGAAACCTTAGCCCATCTCCTGGAATTAAAGGCTGAAATGAACCCACGTGCTGAAAACATTTAAGTATCATTATTCCAGGTCTTCCTTCCAAACCCAGACTTAAATTGGTGCTGCCTACTCGTTATTCTTTACTCACATGAGACTGGACATCTCAAATTCTTGAGTGCCCAATCTGAAACTGCTTTTCTTGCCAAACCTTCTCCACTTTTAATCTGTTTCATTTCAGGCACTGGCAATACTCCAGTTGCTTAGGTTAAAATTGGTACCATTTGTAACTCCTCTCTCCCACACTGCAATTTTAGTCTCTGTAAAATCCATTTGTCAACTTTCAAAATGCTCTGTAACCAGGAACTGATCATTTTATCATCTCCACTGCTCCCACCAAATTTTACATATTTAAAGCTAATGGGAGAAACTTCAAAGAGTTGTTCCTGCTTCTACCATTGCCCCTATATTGTGTTCTTGACCAGCCATTTGAAAGACATGTTGAAATGAAAGCCATGGCATATCCCTCCTTTGCCCCAAATCCTGAAGTGCCTCCCCATTTAACTTAGTTATAGGACTTAAAAGGCTCTCCATAACAAGGTCCCTATTCTACCATTCATCTCATCCTCCTCTCCGGTATGCAAACAAAGGCTTGCTTCCATGATACTCCAGAAAGGTGTTGGGCTTAATGCCTGCCTACCTTAAGGACTTTGCTCTATTCTATTCCCTCTGCAGAATCACTCTATCTATAGATAGGTGTATGGCCAACAGTCCTATCTCAGTCTTTGCTCATATGTCACTTTCTCCATGAGGTTTATCCCGACCATCCTATTTTATAAAGCAATATTCATACCTTCCTCAGTCATGTGCCTTCCCTGTTAACTCATTACATATCCCTGATCTTTACCTGGTTCCTTTTATAGTGCTTATCACTGTCCTACATTGTATGTTATACCTATTTTATTTTGTAAATTCTGCTCTCTGCATTAAAACTGAAGTTACTGAAGTTCAATAACACAGATAACATGAAGTATCATCCTTAGTTTGTTCTCTTATGTATCCAAATGCTTTGTCAAGTGCTTGGTAGCTAGCAGGTGCATAGTAAATATTTTTTGAATCAACAGGTTTTCAATTTACCTCAAAACATGCAGCCTGAGTTTAGCCCCTAGCTAAATGTTGCACTTAATTTGTTCATGATACTAAATTGCTATGTTAACACTCCCAGTTTGTACAAAAATCAAGAATGCTTTGGATATTCTGAGAATTCAAATCTTGTGTACATCCTACCACCTCATTCATATTATTTTTTAAATTCCCCTTCAACAAAAGTCAACACTCATTATCTCCTCCTTTTCAATGGAGTCACAAAGTTTATTCATGATATAGTATTTATTTCTTTTCTCCATTTTTAAAGCTTTTATTTAAATTCCAGCTTCTTAACATACAGTGTGTATTAGTGTCAGCAGTACAATATAGCCACTATCTTTCTTGAAAGGACTTTCTCCCCATCTTTAGTTCTTTTGTATATTTATCCTTATAAACTATTTCTAATTGCTTCAGAAAATTACATGACTTATATATGCATTAATATTTTTTCTACTGTAATTCTATTTTAATTCCTTTTAGAATATGAAAGCATCACTTATGTAAGTTTATTTTATACAGCTGTGCTAATTTATGATTCAACATAAATAATCAGTTCACAAATGTGAATGGCTTCTTTCAATAAATTATTCTAGGTTATAGAAACATCTGGTTAGAACTCAGTAGAATCAATTTTCAGCACCACATTCCCAAAGTTAGGTGTGATTCCCTGATTCATTCTGTGTTAAAAATATGCCCTTGAGTGCAGTTATGGAAGACAAAGTACTGGTGTCAGTGGTATCCTTGCAGAATGTCATTATAATCAGCAGCGACACAATGAAAGCGTAGCTGGCAATAAACCGTGAGCCATATCAATTACATTTGAAATTAAAATATTTCCAGTAATGAAGTATGTTAGTTTGCAGTGGAGTTACCAAAATATTTGGAAGAGAAGATTCCTCCTACTCAGGTGTATCTCAGGAATTTCTGTATTCCTGCTGCTAGTATATTTGCTTCATGCTTTAAATATTTTGTTCTCTAAAAATGATGGCAGTGCTGACAGTTCTCTCTTCCTTCTTTGGTTTAAGAATATCTCAGATAATGGATATGAGGTTCCTAACTAACATTTCACACTAGCATTTCATTTATGGACAAGGATCTGTCAGATACGAGTCTAAAAAGACATTCAAATAGAGATGTGTTCCAAGTGTAACCAATAGCTTCAGGTGGTCAAACTTTCACACACACAAGCAATTTCAATCTCATCTAAAGATAAGTTTAACATCTTCATGGATTTGAAGGTTACATTACGTGGGTAAACGAATTTATCTCTCTATCGAATTGTGTAAAAGAATCTAAAATAATAGACAGTATGTGACAAAATTTACTGGTTTTTAGCTACAGTAATCTTGAACTAGCTTCACACTAATTAAGCAGACCTTTTTCTTTTCAAGTAGAACTTCTGATGGTGGGTTACATATAATCATGTGTTGGTTAAAATTTTAAATTAGATAGGTATATTCTATTAACCTAATTACCTTATTACATTATTTATTAACTTCTATGTATTAAAGAGAGGAGGAATATATTATAATTAGGGCTTTTTAGTCAAAATTATGACATAACTACTGTGTTTTTGTCAATGTAGTATTTTTTTGTCTTTTGATCTCTTTCTCCAAATGTGCCCAAACTTGTGACTCAAACCTTTAACCAAGCTATTCTTGCCTCACAGTGTGTATATACTGAATAAAGTCTTGTTAAAATAAACTGATCATATCAGGGAGATCAATTGGGGAGGGTATTAGCACATACATATGGTGAGTGTTGGGAGGTGTGTAAGCCTGATGATTCACAGACCTGTACCCCTGGGGCTAATAATACATTATATGTTAATAAAAAATAATAACCAAATAAAAAGAAAAAAAATCAACTTCTATCTTTTTCTGGGTCTATGACTTTTTTTTTTTAAGGTTTTATTTATTTATTTATTTGACAGAGAGAGGCACAGTGAGAGAGGGAACACAAGCAGGGGGAGTGGGAGAGGGAGAAGCAGGCTTCTTGCTGAGCAGGGAGCCCAAAGCAGGGCTCAATCCCAAAACCCTGGGATCATGACCTGAGCTGACTGCAGACGCTTAGCAACTGAGCCACACAGGTGGCCCTGGGTCTATGACTTTATATAACATTCTTCCTCTCTATTCTCTTGTGCACCAATAAATTAAAAGTAACTCACAAGAAATAACCTGATACAATTAACTACAGTTAGTATACTGAAACTCTGATATAAAACTTGGTTGAAATAATATCTAAAAGATCAATTTCTAAATGAGTTTTCCTCTTTATTGAAGTAGGTTGATATAAGAAGAGACTGTAAGTTTACAGATTATAGTTATTATAGAAGCTGGGCAGGACACATACACATTCAGAACCCTGCTCTTCTTACAGCTCCATTAGGGAGCAATATACACAGTGAAGCAAGAAAATATAGGCTCAGCATTGTAGTCCTTCATTAGAAATGGGTCCAGACATGTGAAATTTTCGGATGCAGCATACACTAAAGTAGGGTCTTTTATTTCTTGTGGAAGAAAGTTCTAAGATTCCATGACCAAAGCACACCCAGACAATGTGAAAAACAAACAAAAGGTCTGGGATTGTGCAAACCACAATGGGAAAAAGGACCACATTTGTCAGGTTCATGTTAGGAGTGGTAAAGAAAAGGTAGCAGCTCCAATGGCCATGAAATGTGGGGCCAGCCCAAGGGTGGCCACTGTCTGCTTGTTTCTCTATTCTGTGCTAGGATAGAAGCAAGCATTCAGAAAAGTGGGGGTGAGGGGGTAGAAGGGTGGAAATTCCAGAAAATCTAGAAAAACACTAGTGCCCTAACCACTGAATTCATATATTATGGATATTTTAATGGAACTAAACAACATTCTCAACCTTTTTATCTTTGCCATATCTAGTTCATATTTTCAACATTTTCCAATTGGGTTAACTGCAAAAGCTTCATAATGGACTCCGGTGTGCCCCCTACCCACCGCATTGACATCAGAATAATTTCATTTTTATTCTGAACTTTTGTTACCTTTCCCTTCTTATAGTAAATCTCATTGTATTTAAATATGATAAAGGAAACAAAACATGGTAAAAATTTAAAATTCTGACATAACTGGTTGTGGCATTTTGACACATTTGAGTGTTCTATATATATTTTTTCACAATTGATACCTGACCATATAACTGTGTACTGTTTATTTATTCTGCAAATATTGTCTTGGCTCTTAGAGTGTGACAGATACTGTTCTTGACACCAAGAATACAGCACTGACAAAACAAATTTCCTGCTCTCGTGGAATTTATACTCATTAGTGAGAAACAGGCAATAAACAATAAATAAATGAATAAACCACAACAGAATACTAAGAAAACCATGATAAGGTGAGAAAGTGTTGGGCATGGGGGGGGTGGTAGAGCAAAGGACATTCTATGCTGGTATAACTGAGGAAGATCTCATGAGACTGGGACATGGGTCCATAGATATAAATTTTGGGAACATTCTTCCATGTTATTAAAATTCCAATTCCTATTTCAGTTGTTGCACAGTATTCTTTTATATGTACTTGCAGTCACATTTAACCAGACCCTATTGTTTAAACTTCAGGTTAATTTTTCTGTAATATAAGTGGACTGAAGCCAGCATAAACAATATGACTTACTCACATTTCTACTATAAGGATAGATATTTTAAATGTAGAATTGCCACAACAAAATTTAATATTTTTTAATGATCTAGTAGCCAATATTGGTCTGCTTTTCAGAATGCATCTAATAGATTGTTTCCAGAAGTATATACCGTTGTTCAACTCCTTATGTGCAAGTCAATACTGCTTACTACTATTCCATGCTTACTAATGGATTAAAAAAAAGAGGTTTTTTTTTTTTTCCTTTAATTGCTATTTCCCTGATTACTAATTTAGGTAACCATGTGAAGCAACTTTTTTCCTCTTTGTATTTTAGTTTCTACTCAGGTGTTCAAGAGCCAAAGGATCAATCAGTTATTTTACTCTCCTCACTCTTACCCTTATGCTTACTTACTCACAGTAGCCTGTCATTATTGCACATTAGTTTAGAATTTTCTTATCTTCAGCAAAGGTAAGTTCTGCAAGTAAAATTTTAAACCTCAGGGACAGAAATAACTTTAGCATGGTTGAAGGGGGTCAAGAATAAATAATCTCACCTCTTTCCTGCCCACCTAATGTCTAGTGAACTTAATGGGTTCCTGTAAATATTTTTTTTAAGTGGTCCATAGGAAAATGTGTACATTTCTTGAAAATTTTTATGGCTTTGTTAACTTTAAATCTTATTTCTTACCCGTTGTTTCTAAAATTCTAGCCATATACATCAAATTGCATTTTCCTCATATATATCATAATTTCACTTACTTTTCTTGCCTTTTTTTTTCTATAGAGAAAGCACTCTTACTGCATGGTCCACTTCAGCTTCAAAACTACTTTGAATCATTTAAACCTCAAAAAAAAAAAATGACCAGTTCTCAACCCCCTTCCAATCTGGGTTGGGCATCTGTGCTCCACTTTCATGGTAGAGTACAGTGTTCTCAACATATTTCCATCATAACCATGTGTTTGTTCACTTTATATCTTATACTAAATCCCTTGAGGATGCAGATAAAGTTGTGTTCATTGCATTTGCTTTGAGCATTCAGTGGATGCTATTCCGTGATTCCTAAACAAACAGGAAAAGGAAGATCTCTTCCTTTCATTCATTCTGACGTCTTCCTAGAATCCCAAAAACATTTAAACAATTTCTTTCTTACATCAATACCTGATGATCTTTAAAACAAACTTCAATCCAGTTTCTTAGGGATAAAACACATTCAGTATTTTCCCATTATTTTTTCATTGCCTACCAAGTTAAGTCAAAATGGCACAACTTGATTTTAAAAACCTTCTACACTATAGTCCCACTCTAATATTTTAGCCGGATACAGAGATGACCAGTCTGAAAATCTCTGAACTTCTTAGTACTGGCTATCCCTAATGTCCCCAGTTTCTGCCAGAAGTCATTGCATTATGAAGGTCTTGCACTTTATTCATGTTATCTGCCTAAATTGCCTTCCCTGTTCCCTCCAAATAAAGGGGAAATCTATTTTCTCTGAACTCTTACATGACTTTGTAATTCTTGTACGGTGCTAATTATTTTTTACAGTGCTAATTATATACTGTCTTTTAAAATTAGTATTTGTACCTGAGCATTCTTCTCTTCTGTGTCCCATAATATCATATTTCTGTCACATTAATACCATATGTTATTAAAATTTTGAGTTTACACATTGCTTATTTGCCTCAGGAGTTAGTATAACACCTTATATAACAGATATTCAATGACCACTAAATACATACACATACAGTTGTTACAGGCAACTTGGACATGACTGCAAGCTCCTTGAGAAAAAAGAGCTCCTATTACATCCAGTACAGTGCTTTAAACATAGGGAGTGATCCACACATATTTATGGAACTGAATTAACAAATATTTGACCTAAGAATTAGAATATACCACCATATCATTACTAGTTTAGCCCAATATATATTCCCTACTTTTACTCTTTCTGAATAAGTATTCTTCTTTACTGTATATGACTCTCCATAGATATTTCCTTTCTTACCCTCATGGATGTTAACCATATCTAGTTACCATTTACACACTGAGAAGATGAAACTTCAGTTTTGTTAGGTCGAATTTCTATACTGATCAAAGTTTAATACTGAATAACTGTTCTCTTATGCCTATTATTTTAAGAAGATTAAAAGCTACTTTAAAATGTAAGATGCACCTGAAATATTTAATGGTTCCAGGTAATAAGTGAAAAAAAGATGAGGGCGGGTCAAAAAGAAACAAGAGCTAACCTAAAGGAATATTCTATGGCTGAAACTGGTACAAATTAAGCCTTTTATAAAAAGATAATAATGGATTATAAAACATTAAAATTAGCATTCATGATGACATAATGATAGGAATAAATAATCAAATATATGAAGAGACAGCTCTTCTTTTAAGGAAAAAAATTAGCATATGTAGAATAAATTAATGAAACCCAAAATCATCATTAGGCAAAAACCGCACTAATAATTTTTCCAGGTAAATTCAACCAAAGGATGTTAAAGTTAGTGGCAATAACTAAGCCTAGAGACCTAGCATAGCATAGTGACTATAATTTATAATACTATATTGAAAACAGGACATTTTTTTGAAAACAGAACTCAGGGGCTTTTGTTACCATACATAAAAATTATAATTATATAAGAAAATGTTAGATTAACTAATAGTTATTTCATTATGCATGTCACATGACATATTGTGTTATATATCTTAAATGTATGTAACTTTTATTTGAAAGTTAATGAAAGTTTAAATTAATAATAATACAAGACCAGTGGGCAAAATTTGATTAGAAACTTGATATTAAAATTTGATATTAGCATTACCTCGTATCTATTACAAAACAAAAATAGTAACTATACAGTAGAGAAACTTTAGAGATATTAAGTAGACATCAGCTTAATCAAGTTCTCAAGGTTGACACCACGTAATAAAACATACTGTCACCTGAATGCCCAATATGCATGAAAATGACAACAGCAGTTTCATGAAATTCTTACCAAAAATGCAGAAAATTAATCTGATTATGGAAAAGAAAAATCAGACAAACCCTTATGAAGAGATATTCTACAAAGTATCTGGTACTTATCAAAAGCATCAAGGAGAATCATGAAAGGCAAGGATAGAATGAAAAACTGTTCACAGATTATAGGAGATTAAGGAGAAATAAATAAATGCAGCATGGGATTATTTGATTCTTTACTGTTTTCTGGAACACAAAAAGCATATTGGGGCAAACTAATAAGACTTGAATATGCTATCATTTATTTACATCAGTGTTGATTCCTGCTATATGTAACATGGTAATACAAATTACTAACATTATGGATAAACGGTGAAGAGTGCATGTGAACTACCAGTATTATTCTGAAAATATTCTATAGGTTTAAAATTATCTCAAAATAAAATGTTCAGAAGTTATTTCATGAATACACTCTGTTTAGATTGGTAATAGTTCACTGAGTTGTTTGGTCAAAGATGTTACAGGATCAAAAGCCTACATTTTCATTCTATCTTCAAGGTACTGGACAAGGTAAATGGACAAAATGAATTCATAATAATCTATTAAGAAATGCACTGAGAGGGCACCTAGGTGGCTCAATTGGTTAAGTGTCTAGCTTTGGCTCAGGTCATAATCCCAGCCTACTGGGATCAAGTCCAACATCTGAGTCCCTATACAGAGAGGAATTTTCTTCTCCCTCTGCCACTCACCTCATTCTTGTGCTCTCTCTCCCTCTCTCCCAAATTAATAAATAAAATCTTTTTTTAAAAAAGAAATACACTGAGATTAAACTATATGTATAATTTAAAAATAAAACTTAGATTTGATGCTTTGTATCCAATATTTTTAAATAGATATGAATTATATTGCTGAAAATAAAAATCAGTAATTAGACAATTATTCAGTGTTTTGAGGAGTGGTTCATCTTACACATATTTTAGTTGCTTTTCTTTTGCCTAGCACTGCGTTAGCAGGACAAGGATCTGCTCGTCATGTCTTATTGTTATTTATTAAACTAATAAACGTGTCATCTGATGTATACTAACCTTGCACTAACATCTGTTTGTGAATAAATACTATTTTCCAGCAAGATAAATGACTAAATCTTCTTTCATATTATAAGTAATAACCCATAGTGCAGCAAGTGAGGTCAATCAGAATCTTAAAACTATGGCAAGTTAGTAACCCTTTTTAAAATATCATACGTGCAAGAAAAAATTCCCAGAGTTACTGGATGTTTATTAAATGCAATTGCTGATGATACTGGGCAGATTCCTTCACAGATGGCACATGTTTAGCTACCATTTCTGAAATTTATTGCCCCAGGACAGATGTCCAACAAACAACTGTATGCCCTTGTGATTTGCTATTTGTGAGGAACTATTTGAAAACTGAAACAAAATGTACTAATCTTTCAATCATACACTTTGATTACCTAACATTCTCACCACAACTCTAAAAATTCCCCCCAAAAGGAAAACAGAAAACTACTTAACTATATTAAGGCTAATATTATACCTAAAATTCTTTAAATCCCTAATTAAACAACTTAGAAGTTTAAAAGGATACTGATTAAATATACATGTAAATTAGTGATTATTTCATTGGTCAGTTACCCTCATTACTATTATCCCTGAATTAAGAACCCTCTTCTTTTTGCCTATTTTAATATATTTAACTATTTACTTCCAAGAATACAAAATAAAAACTATTATCAAAAATTTTCACCATCTGTTAAGGAGATTTTAACCTGTTACTTAGGCAGATGTTCAACACTGGATTTTTGCCAGCACAATGAACATAATCATTTGAATTTACATGTGGGTGTAGAGGAAAAGTGACTTTTTAAAACACATAATCTTTATTAAATAAAAGCTTATAATTAAAACTTTGCACCTCTCCTTGTCTTCTTGTGCTTTGTTATCCTGTCCTGGTGGTGGGGAGTAGAAATATATGGGTATTGCCTATGTACTTAGATTAGAATCAGAAGATATGGAAAAGTCATATCCTTCAAGAGTTGTTCCCCATGGGCTTCCTTGAGGAGGCTGGAAAAGGAGGTGGAAGGAGGTAAGCTGGATACTAAACCACATTTATCAAGGAGCATGTTAAAGTTCTATACTGCAGAGAATGGTTTGATTTTACCTTCTTTGCACAAAGTTAGGATATATTATATTTGAGGAAGGCATAAAGAATTAATCAAATGCTACCACATTTGAGAATAAGTGTTCTGATGTTGTCTAGCTCATCCTTCTATGTAAAATAAGTGAAGGGTAGTATATTAAAAATATTTGAGATTCCTTTGCTTTACAACCAAATCACCTCAGTCATCATCTTTTGCCTCTATACTATACACAGAAAACACATTCACTTTCCATACCCCATCTGCCTTAATCAGAAGCCATAAAATTCTTGTTTGACTCTTGTTAGCCAAAATCCCATGTTTTCACTAGGAACTCCATGACAATTGGTTTCAGAATGCATATTTGACATATTTCCCCTTGTTTGTAGAATTTATGCCTGAGAATTTTATGCTATCATAAAGATCATCTGGTTGCATTTATAGATTTCAAAATAAAACTTAGCTAGATTTTTTTTTTTTTTTTTTAAGTAGGCTCCATGCACAGCATGGACCTGAACATAGGGCTTGAACTCACCACCCTGAGATCAAGATCTGAGCTGAGATCAAAGTCAATTATCATATGGTTTCACTTACTTGTGGAGCATAAGGAATAACACAGAGGAACTTTGGGAGATGGAGAGGAGAAGTGAGTTGGGGGAAATCGGAGGGGGAGACAAACCATGAGAGACTGTGGACTCTGAAAAACAAACTGAGGTTTTGGAGCGGGGTGGGTGGGGTTTGGGTGAACCCGTGGTGGGTATTAAGGAGGGCACATATTGCATGGAGCACTGGGTGTGGTGCATAAACAATGAATTTTGGAACACTGAAAAAAAATATAATAAAATTAAAAAAAAAAAAAAGTCAAGAGGCTTAACCAACTGAGACATCAAGGCACCTCCAGACAGAATTTTTAATTGCATACTTCCTTTACCTGAGAAATAATAGAACTAATTCAACTTTCCTGGATTTTTTCCCCCTTATTTATGTCATATCCAAAACTAGAGTGAAAACTTACTCTGTTCAGTTTCCTCAGTGGAATTCAGGCTGTGCCTTGAGAGCTTCCTATGAGTTCATTAATGTGGCAAAGCTTAGAAGTACAACAAGGTGCCAATTTTCAATTTGTAAATATTTTCATTAAAAAAAAAGCCAGAAAGCTATTTAGATGTTATTGATTACTATGGATATTACTATTAGGCAGTTCAGTCTATTTCATTTGTGATGCTATCACTTGTACTTTATGATCCTCTTGGTATTTATTGTGTTTTATATTCACAGTGGTGACTCAAGCTGCATGGTATAAAACAAAATTTTATTGTGGGAGTATTCAAACTTTCAAATAAGTTCATATTTTCATTTATTTCAGGATTAATGCATTTACTAATGCAATGACTAATCCCTAAGGCCTGTAAAACAATGATACATGGTTAAGTTCATGCGCACACACTCCAAGAACAGGTTACCTTTCCTAACAGTCTCATGACCTCCATTTAAGTATGTTCACAAATGAAATGCCTCAACCTTGAACATGACCTTTGAATAATATTTAGAAATAAACAGAAGAAAGTTTCAAAATTACAAATGGTGTAAACCCTATCCTTAAAGGATCAGATCTTTTATTACCACTAAACTAGAAAACGTTATCCATTTAGGTAACATGTCAACACCAGGGTAATACTGAAGCTACTGAAATTATTAGGGAGGAATTTAATTATATATATATATATATATATAAAACTATTTTTTAAATATTTGAAAAACTCTTTGCAGTCAGGTTAAATAATGTAGCATAAAAGCTACCTAAAAGATCTTCCTACCTTGAAAATCCACCCTCCAACCGCCACCATCATCACCCACAACCACCACCTCCTCATTTTTCTTGCTACCAGTTAATCTCAGGTAAGTAATAGTTCACTCTGCAGTACTGTTTTTCAGGAACCCAAGATGATAGATATTCCATCATGTGTAATATTACCAGTAATTATAGTCACGAATAGACAACATGGCAAATCATAAACCAGCTACTCATATCTTCTCATACAGCTTATGCCCGATCACATTTCATTGCACAAAGTCACAAGACCATATATGGCATGAAACTGTTTTCCTAAAGTGTGTTCATAAGGGAAAGAGCCAGAAAAGTTAAAAAAAAAAAAGGCACTAATTACCACAATCACAAGGCAGAAGATTGACACCCTTCCCATCACTCCCCAAAACTGGTGAGTTATTATGTATATGGGTATAAAACTCCTAGAACTATATGCAGATTCTTACATATACCCCCAAATTGTGCATGGAACTAAGATAAGTAGTTTTACTTTAAATATTTGTTAAGTAAGCACTGCATTTATAGTTCAAAGGTAACAATTATATAAAAACTGTACACACAAATCTCCTTTCCATGTGTTTGTCATCCTGCTTGTATAAGTAACCATATTTACTACCTTATGCTTCTGGAGATTTATGTTAATTCAAACATTTATTCTACATTGTCCTTAATAGAAATTAGAATTCATAAAAGCATTTTACAATTATGCATATGATTAAACCAATCATTTAAATACACTATGGCATAGATAAGATTTGTGTAATACAAACATTTTTGAATGTGAGCTGTAATGGTGTCAATGTTTCTCTTGGGAAATCACTGATATGAGGAGTACAAATTTAGAAAAAATGTTGAGTTATCTAATATGAAAAACTGAACAAATTAAATTTTTGTATTTGATCATAAATAATTTTAACATAGCTCTCCAAAGACTAAGATACACAAGTTTGTTATAATTTGAGACTGAGAACATAAAAAAAATAAGGAGATATAGCATAGTTTATTCATTGTGTTTGAAGGCAGAGATAATATGTATCTTCATAATTGATCCTCAGAAGACTCTTGAGTTTTGGGGGGTTTTTTATTGTTTTTGTTTTTGTTAGAAGCCTCTTGAGTTTTAATGATAGTTAAATAAATAGTTAGTTTATAACTTAAGCAATACCACAAAATTCAGTAAGAAAGATTTCCAAAGCCATGACCTATGCCTGACAACCAACTAGAGCTCTAATTTTTTTTCTTTCCTGTGGTTTAGTTTAATAGTTGAGAACTTTTTAGTCAGATGGTCTCTGTTCATATCCCAATCTGGCCTCCAAGGAAATGTGAGAACTGAGGTGATATAAACTCAATGTCTGTATCCCTTCAAATTCATATGCTGAAGCTGATTCACAATGTGATAGTATTAGGAGGTGGGCCTTTGGGAGATTAGGTCATGAAATGGAGTCCTCATGAGTAGGAATAGCGACCTTATAAAAAAGGCTCAAGAACATTTTTGCCTCAATCTTGTGAGAAATCCACTGTCTATGAATCAAGAAGTTTCCTCATCAGTCACTGAAACTACTAAAGCGACAACTTTGTTTTATTAATCTTACACTTGCCGAACTCCAGAAATGTGAAAAATAAATCTCTGTTGTTTATACACCAAATTCAGTCTATGTTATTTTGTTACAGCATCCTGAACCGACTAAGACACCAAGCTGACTACCCATATAAGCCTAGGTTTTCGCATCTCTAAGAATAACCATATTATCTTAATGTTTTTGTTTGTTTGGGAGGATTAAATGTCACTGTAAGTACAAAACTGAATAGTGGAGGTATACAGTAATCACTCAATAAATGTGGGTAGCATTATGATAGCCACTTATACCTTAATTTTTGATCTTCCCAGATCAAAATATGATAATTCCTCCAGCTTCACATTTTCCAGCCCCGTTACTCTTAGCTATGGTACTTGGTAGAGATTCTCATACTCTAGCGTTGCTATAATGTTGCACCACTGATCATTAAGACTTATTGGTGGTCTTAGTGTTTGTTGCCTCTTGCAGAGCTCTTAAGGGCTTATCAAGAAAGAAAAAAGGTTAATAATTACAGTTGGTAAAAATGAAGTAACACACTTGGAAGATGATAACAAACATGTGCCTAATAATCTAGAATCCAAGCCTCATATATCCCCAGACTTCCTTACCACCACAGCTAAGTACAAGGTTTCATGTTCGCTTTCCTTCAAATATTGTTCCTCCAATCCCCCTTTAAAGTTACTAAAAATTAGCATTCTCAGTCCCTTTTTTAATAATTTATGGAACCATTTTTATTCTCAGTCTGGACTCAGATCACCTTTCCATTTTTTTTCCCTTCAGACTACTTCCCAACATAAGCATTGCTTTAACCAAACTGTTCTACAAACTCAAAAGTGATTTGAATTTCCTATTTTTATGCCTCTCAACTTGTGAATCTCTAAAAATATTTCCAGTTTCATCAGACAAAACCATGGTTATTTTAAGATATACATTAAACCACCATTTAAAATCCTTACCTATATATCCTTGGCAAGATAAGTTTTCTTCTCTCAACTGCAATAAAAGTTAACTCTACCAAATGTATAGCACTTATTGGGGATATTTTGATATTCCTAAATTGATACTGTTAATACATATTTAATTTGATAGTCTTGCCATATATATTGTATCTTATTTTATCCCTAGAGTTCTTATGCATTTTTCATAAATATTTTTGCATTATCATGTTTCTCATTCTGAAATGAGGATTCTCTGTATAGATATACACATGTACACAAATGCAAACACTTGTGTACCCATGTCTGTATATTTATTAGAGAGTTATCAGAGAAGACTCTAGATATTATCTAAAGGTTTCTTATTTGCTCTTCAAAACAGGTGGGAATGGGGAATCATGGCCAAGCAAGTATGCCCAATCCCATTTCTCATGTGTTGGATGCAGAAAGTAAAGCTGAAATGTACAAGCATGTTGGCTCCGATTTTGGTATATAACCATAACATCTCACATTTAGTTTTTAGAAATGGCTTAGATTTGAGTGAATAATGAGCACATGTTAAAGCACTTTGAGAACCATATATCACTATGCTTTATATATTTCGCTTGAATATAGTATTTTTTTTTAGACTTGTGGTTCCAAATCTGAATAAACATCATAATCTCTTGAGAAGGTTAATTTATAAAATCCCCAATCCTTCCATCAGGATTGCTGACTCACTCTATCAATAGTCTTTGGAATCAGGATTTCTGGAATGCTCTTCAGGAGGATACTTTGGGAACCTTTACCTCCAAGCATTCAGAAATTCTATAGGCAAACATGAGTTATAAATATGAATTTTTGTCACTAAGGGTAGGCTGTTCTCTTGTCACTGAATATATAAGCATTATTATATTTGGGATTTTTCTCACCAGTCTTTAGTCACTTTCAAATTCTAGGAGCTTTGAGAATATCATACATTTCCATGTCTTAAGTATTCTATTCAATATAAAAATATGCTTCAGAGTTGATGTGGGAATATACAAGTACACGTTTCTGAAATGTACTTATCACGTTTAACAATTACAATACTAGCAGGTTTGGGCAATTTACAATTTTACATCTCTACTTAGGATAATTATATAAGCAGATGTATAACATTGGGAGGCTGGCCTGGCATGATGATGAGTAAATGTAGAATGAGCCATTGTTGAGTGAATTTTTAACTGTCCAGAGTCAGCAGTTTCACTTTTTTTTTTTTTTTTACATTTTATTTATTTATTTGACACAGAGAGAGAAAGATCATAAGTAGGCAGAGAGGCAGATAGAGAGAGAGGGGGAAGCAGGCTCCCTGCCAAGTAGAGAGCCTAATGTGGGGCTTGATTCCAGGACCCTGAGACCATGACCTGAGCCCAAGTCAGAGGCTTAACCCTCTGAGCCACCCAGGCACCCCAGCATTTTCACTGTTCTGATTCCTAAAGTATACCTTTTGTAAAATGTTCCATAAATGAAAAAGCACTCTCCTATTCCTACAAATTCACTTTAAGTTGAAATTCTATGTCTGCTGATGGAAGATGTGAAGTCTCCTCAAGAATTTTCTAATGGACTTTCGTGAACTGGAACAGTTTAAAGGTGAAGAATCTGAGAAGGATCTTCCTGAAATTGCAGTTTTGTTTTACCTGGATTGTTATAGGAGAGTGAATGAGGACATTCAAGAAATTCTGAAGACTACTAAACATCATAAATCACATCTGTCAGTGAGGATTTTCATGAGTTCATGAAGTATTTGGTCTGCAACTATATTCTAATAAACAAACATGTAAGTGCCCTTTGAGTGCTCAGAGCTCTCTCATATCTCCTTTAAACTTTAGAACTCAAGCAAAGATTCTCCTCAGCAATAGGTAAATACAAATGGAAGAAAAGTTAGTCACTAATATATAGTCAAACCATCTCCCAAAGGCAAAATTCAAAGCTTAGAGGAAATCCTGAGAGGCTGTTGACTGCTACAATGTGAAAAATGTATAATGTGTCCTTTGAAACTAGAGCCAGAACTTGTCTCAATGACACTAGGGTGATATACCCAGTTATGATACAAATGTAGGTAACTATAGGCAGGTATCTGCTATTCACATTTAAAACAGTGGGCCCCAGCTTCTCCTGTTAAAGTTACTATTAAAGCAGTTTGCCTGTAATTGTTACTTTGACATAGATTTGCTAAGTTAGAGAACCTGCTGTCAACTTCAAAAAAACAAGGGGTGGAATAAGAAGTGATATTTGTGAAGAGAATCAATAGGATCTCTTTGATGATTTATTTATTTCTAAAAAGAAAAAAAATATTCTGAAGGTGCCATATGAAGTTCTTAGTTTTTATTCTGAGTTGAATTTACTTAATTACATAAGATTTTAAGAAAATATGATAAACTGAACTGAAGAAATGCTTTTGAGAAATTGCAAGTATAAGTATTTACTTATTTCCTAAGATATCTTCATGAAAGGGACATTTATTTTCCTTCACTTATCTACAAATAAGTAACTCTTGTAAGGTGCTTACAATATGCCAGAGTATATGCCAGACACTGTTTTAAGTGTTTTACATATATTAACTCACTTAATCCTCACAATAAGTCTGTGAGGTAGGGTCTTACTACTTCATCTTACAGATGTAAAAACTTAGAAACAGAGGGGCACAGAGTGCTGGTCATGATCACACAGGAAGAGCTGGAATGTTTGCAGGCCCCAGACTGTACAATGAGTTTGAGAAGGACAATACCATGAGACAGCAAATGTAATGCTTAAACAGATGGATTCTGGGCACAGACTGCCTGGGATCAACTAGATTCAAAAAATTCTCCAAATATTACAATATGTCTACCTTAAAATATCTTCTTAAAACCTTGCTAAGTGTAATAATTAGACTAATTGGCTTTTTAGCATCACATAGCTAAGAAAATAGATGTTCTAGGGGCACCTGGGTGGCTCAATTGATTAAATATCTTACTCTTGGTTCAAGTCATGATCTCATGGGTCATGGGGTAGAGCTCTACATTGGGCTCCCTGCTCAGCATAGAATCTGCTTGAAAGATTCTTTCCCTCTCTCCCTCCCCCCACTTGGGCATTCTCTCTCTCTCCCCCCCCCCCAAGTAAAAAAATAATAAAAAAAAATTTTAAAAAAAAGAAAACAGATGCTCTAAATTCTAATGA
Organism: Mustela nigripes; assembly: GCF_022355385.1. Lineage (NCBI taxonomy): Eukaryota > Metazoa > Chordata > Mammalia > Carnivora > Mustelidae > Mustela > Mustela nigripes. The sequence goes on from NC_081571.1 coordinate 60,841,875, forward strand.
CCTATTCTACTTAATAAAGTGTCTGATTTCATTGTTAGTGTTTGACTACTGACAACTTTTAGGTCCCACCTCTGTTCCTTGCTCTCTAACCCCACATGTAGTTAAGATAGTAAGAAAGCCCCAAATCTTCCTTGGCACAAGTGGAAATACAGACTATGAAGCCCTGGCCCAAGAGATGGAACCCTGCCCAACTCCACCAAACAATCACAACAGACATCCCAAATCCAGCCCCAACTTCCTTACTCATATCATTCCAGACTGGCTTGGTACCAATTCTTCCCTCCCTAGGAAATTCTTCACATGAGTTATAAACCTTTCCATGCCTTTTTATGCACATGGAGCATCAGTTATTTCAATTTTCAAACCAGGTCTGGGTAAGAGTTGGTGTCACCTTATGCCAGACCACCACAAATGTCTAATATATACACTGCAAGAACTAAGTATTAATCACTTTCATTGTATCATGAAATTAACAGATACAGATAACAGTCTGCTAGTTTGGCCTGGTATACATACATATTAGCTATGAGGAGGTTCACCTTTCTCCTTCCTTTTAACAAATTAGTATGTAGTTAAAATTTAAGTATACTATCATATAATAAAAATTTTTTGAAAATAACTGATAATAAAATTACCACAGAATAAAAAGTTCAGCATAAGGAATATGGCCAATAATATTATAATAACTTTGTGACAGATGGTAAATACACTTAACATGATAAGCACTTCATAATGTAGGGAGTTGCTGAAACAGTGTTGTACACCTGAAACTAATACTGTATGTCAACTCTACAATAAAAAATAAAATTAAAAAATTACTCCAAAATGAAAAATGGGATAATTAGATCAGTTTTGAAGTTATTAAAAAAGTTAAAAGTTTAATTTTCATACCATTTATTAATTTTACTTCTGTACATAGGTCCAAAGGAATTGAAATCTGGAACTTTGAAGAGTTACTCATCCATTTCATAGCAACATTATTTGTAGAAGCCAAAAGGGAGAAATAAACTAAATGTCCAGTGATAGATAAGTGGATAAACAAATGGTATACATATACAATGGAATATTATTCAGCCTTGAAAAGGAGTAAAATTTTGATACATTTTACAACATGGATCAATCTTGAAGACATTATGCTAGGTAAAATAAGCCAGGTATAAAGGGACACATTTTAGAAGTATTTTACTATACTTAAAAAAAAGTTTAGAAAATTATCCCATTATAACCAAAGTCAGTACTTATTACATTTATGTCTTCTCTCATATTTATTTTTGAGTCTGCAATGCTTATTCACATGTTATATAATCTATACAAGGTTTCTGTACCAAAATGAATGCTAGACTATATAGATTCCTGGAATTCTTACAACCTTTACTTCAACAGGGGTTCCAATTATAATAATGTTTGTCAATAAAGAATATTCCCTACACATTGAATCAAAGACAATTACTGCCAGAATTTACTTCAAAGAAATTAAAGTAACCATATTTATTTTCCTTCCTTTCTTCTTCCTGCTACATAGAAGCTAGATATGAGCAGTGAAAGGAACACCCAAGGCAGAGTTCCAAGTTCTAGAAGATGAACCATAGAGACATGAGCTAGAGGCAAAAATGGCGATAAATAAGCTACACATTAAAAGACAAGGGAACTCAACATCTTGAGCTTGGGCCTAAGAGATCAAGAGCCACAGGTACAGAATATGTGCTTTCATCTTCCACCTCTGCCTTAGGGTAACCCAAAGATTCATTATAATGCATTTGCATTGCTTTATAGCTCCCACTTCCCTGTGGGAAATGGTGCCATGATCAATCTCACACAAAACCTTTAGGGTTAAAACTTCTCTCAACATGTAGAAAGAATTTCCCAAAAGATTGGAAGCAGCCTCCATTAGATACTACCCCACTGTATGTCACAACACTTCTCAGCTCAGACAGAACCAATAATACCATTCCAAAACAATCTAGGGGTTGGTTCCACCTTACAGAGCCTACCCACTCTCCCTCCTTGAGACTGTACTTTCACTTGAATAAAGTGCTTACTACTTCCCTTCTTGCCTTCCTTATTCCAGTGTGAATCCCCATACTAATCTTCTTGTGGGGAATCCAAAGACCAAGACCTCCATTTATACAATGCAGACTTTCTCACCCACAACACTCCCACACCATGTTTTAAAGTAATAAAAAAGACAAGACAGGTAATTATGCATTACACTTGAATTAAATCTTATACTACCTATACAGATTATTATACTTCCCAAAGACTGAAATAAATACCATGGTCATAATAAGAGGAACTAAGATAGTGGCTTAGTTGGAAGACCCTAGGCTCATCCAGTCCCTCAAATATAGCTAGATTAACTATTCAATGATTCTGAATACTCAAGAAATCAACCTGAGGACTTATACAGAACAAATTGCACAACTAGGGAGAGAAAAGAGACCACACTGAGGAAGGTAGGAAGCAAGGAAATGTGGTTTGGGGGAGAAAAAGATTTCAGAGGCTGTGGAGGGAAGGGAGCCCTGGTCACAGAGAAAGGCAAGAGAGAAGAGCACACTAGGGAATGCACCAGGAGATCATTCCCAAGCCATTGGCTGGGAAAACAAGAGGGACTAATTTTCAAGAGTTTTTGCCATCAGCAGGGTTTAAAGGCTAAAGGTAATTTTTGCTGCTTGTTTTAGGGAAAGGAGGAATCAGTTATTTATTTGTTTGTTCCAAATTTTTATTTAAATTCCAGTTACTTAACATATAGTGCAATATTAGTTTCAGGAGCAGAATTTAGTGATTCATCACTTACACAACACACACACTACCCAACTAGTATCCTTATGCTCATTATAACAATGCCCTCCTTAATTTCCACAGCCATTAAACTCATCCCCCTGTGCTTGGCTGAGATAGAGCCCCGAGGTCACCACCCAACTCCTGGAGAAGAGGTGGGCAAACAACCCAGTCAGACAGTGTGATCTGAGGAATGCCCAAAGTGCACACGGGGTAAACCCTTCCCTCTTCTTAGAGTGCATCTGTGAGAGGTGGTGTTCACAGAAATGCCTCTCCTGGGACAAAAGAAACTGTGGGGTCCATTTCCCTCCCTTGTTATACCAAGTCTCACCAATCTGCATTCTGCTGGTACTGCCCTTCTCAGGCAAGTATGCCTCAGTCCCAGTGCAGCAGCCTCCCTCCCCAGAAAACCAGCAGAAACCCCTCCCCACACCACATAACCTGACCAGAAAATTCTGCAAGTCTTCAGTTCTAGTGGAAGTAGCATCAGACTCATTTAGCAAATAGACCACTATGCATCTAGTTAAAAACTCATCACACTCTGGTTAAGAACCAAAAACTGTCCACTGAGGGCAAGGAGAACCTCTGCAGATGATTGGCCTGAGGGATAAAGCAGCCAAAACACAGTACCAGAATGCATGTAACAGACACCAGAGACATTCCTTGAATCACTAGGCCCTGGACACTACATGACATCTTCTTCATGAAGCCATTACTCTTAGAAGCAGGAAACACACACAGAAGACAGAGAATTAGACAAAAATGCCAAGACAGAGGAATTCATCCCGAATGAAGCAACAAGGAAAGGTCACAGCTAGAGATGTAATCAAAACAGATACAAGTAATAAACCTAATAGAGAATTTAAAGCAACAATCATAAAGATACTTGTTGGGTTTGAGAAAAGAATGAAAGACTTCAGGGAGCCCCTTACTACAGAGATAAAAGAGTTACAAAACAATTAGAAATGAAAAATACAATAACAGATTCAAAATAGACTGGATACAATGAACACAAGAATGGAAGTGGCAGAGGGATGAATAAGTGATACAGGAGATAAAATAGCGGAAACTAATGAAACTGAACATGAGAGAGAAAAAAGAATCATAGAACATGAGGATAGACTCAGGGAACTCAGTGACTCCATCAAATGTAACAACATATTATTGGAGTTCCAGAAGAAGAAGGAAGAGAAAAAAGGGCAGAAAATTTATTTGAAATAATAATAGCTGAAAAAGTCCCTAATGTAGTGAAGGAAAAAGACATCCAGATCCAGGAGGAACAGAGAACTCCCATCAAAATCAACAAAAGCAGATCAACACCAAGACATATTGTAATTAAATTATAGATTTAATTACAATATATAATTAGAAAATTAGAAAAAATTCCTAAAAGCAGCAAAACAAAAGCAGTCCCTAACTGATCAGGGAAGACCCATACAGCAAGCTGCAGATGTCTCAACAGAAACTTGGCAAGCCAGAAGAGAGTCATAGGATATATTCAATGTGCTGAATGGGAAAAATCTGCAGCCAAGAATTTCTATCCGGCAAGGCTATCATTCAGAATAGAGGGAGAGATTAACAGTTTCCCAGACAAACAAAAACTAAAGGATTTCATGAGTGCTAAACTAACTCTTGCAAGGGAACTCTGAGTAGAAAGAAAAGACAGAAAGTGACAAAAACAAGAAAGGAACAAGGAAAATCTCCAGAAACAATGACAAAACAAGTAATAAACACATACTTAAACACATACTTATCAATAATTATCCTGGATGTAAATGGACTAAACATTTCAATCAAAAGACTTAGGTGCGGAGTTTGGAAGTTCTTTATAGATTTTGGATATTAACCCTTTATCAGATTTTTCGTTGGCAAATATCTTCTCCCATTTTGTAGGCTGTCTTATAGTTTTGTTAATTGTTTCCTTTACTGTGCAGAAGCTTTTTATCTTGATGATGTCCTATACTTCATTTTTGCTTTGATTCCCTTGCCTCCAGAGATTATGTCTGGTAAGAACTTGCTATGGCCAGGGTCAAAGAGGCTGCTGTCTGTATTCTCCTTTAGGGTATCAGGTTTGAAAGGGGTTAAAAAAAAAAAAACATGCATGCTCTCTATCATCTATTATCTATTTATCTATATTTGTATATCAAGCACTTAACATATATAACTTTGCCTATTTACATGAGCAAGATTTTGACATAGGAAAGAGTTCTCTGGTGATGGCCTTACTGAATCAAATATAGGAAAAACTGCTATAAAGAAATGAAAACTTAAGGGGTTTCTAGGTGGCTCAGTCAGTTAAACATATGCTTTCGCCCAGGTGATGATCTCAGGGTTCTGGGATTGGGAGTCTCCAAAAAGTGGGGGGTTTGCTTCTCCTCTCACTCCCCTTCCATGCTCAAATAAATAAATAAAATCTTAAAAAAAATGAGAGTTTATAAAAACACACAAAAAAAGAAACAAGAGTTAGAGAGTCAATCAAGAACTTTAGTTTAGTAAAAAGGGTGTCTTTAGTTATAAGAGTGAATTTGTTAACTAGAAATCCTGGATTTTATTTTTTCAGGTATGTAATATATGTAGTCTGAATGAAATGGTGAAATTACTCAATGCTAAAGCCCATAGCAGCTCTAAAATCTCCTAAATCCGTATGATTAACATACACATTTATTTATGATGAAAAGAACTTATAATTCAAGACTGACATATGTAGCTGTCTTTCTAGGTATCTTCTCTAAAGACCTCCATAGTTCAGAACCAATTTCACTAGAATAATCTGGGATTATCACTGAGTTTCAACATAGTCTAATCCCACCAATACTTGTATCTGTCCATCTGTGAATATTACTCATATTTTGGTGAGAAAAATTATTTAATGAGAAGCTTTGAAGTCATGTTTGCAGCATGAGGCTGGCTCTGATTCCTTCCACACCCCCACACCAATTTCTGTAACATTAGGGGAGAAAATCCTCCTGTAATCTGAACTTTCTTGCACTTCTTTTAGCAAAGAGACTGCTTGCAGAGTGAAAATAAAAGACATTTATCATGTTAAGAACTCCACTAGCAAAATTAGTTACATGTAGTCTGATCTATTACAACAGGGCTTTAGGGTCTGTGAAATTGCTGTAAAAGTGTAGCGACTGAAGCCCTGCTTTTTCTTAAACAGTGTATTTAAGAATGCAAAATCTGCTATCACCTATTCCAACAAATACTCAATTTGATCTTCTGTGTCTCTATCTACTCTAAGAAGACTATCTCGATTATGTAGAATTATGGTATCATACTTCAAACTGGTTATTTCAACTGGGATGAAATTTTGTGTGACAGGTTTGCCTTAATTATAGTATATTAGTATACGATTACATTACTGTTTAATCTAAAATAGAGTAATTTTCAAAAGAAAATAAATTAGAGTAATTTTCCCTACACAGTTAAAGAATTTGTTTTGTGTTAGGGTCAGTATCATAACGTTCAACTGCATCACTAGAAAAAACTTATCTTCTTGAAGAACACATTGTTATAGTGTTTTAGAAGCATGTAGTCAGGAGTTAAAAGCAGTGCATTGTTCAACAGCTGTTCCACATTTCCAGGAGTTATTCCATGGTGGTCTCAGAAACAGTCTGTGCTCATGACTGTGGTGGCCTCAGTAGTTTGACAGATTTTTTGATTCCTCACCAAACTGAAGAACAATCTTAAAAACGTATCTCTTGCAAGGAAGGAATATCTTTGACAGTTACTCAAAATAGAATGCTTATATTCTTACTAAATTATTTAAATTAATATAGATGCTTGAATCAGACAATTTGTGCACAAACAATAGTCCAAAACCTAAACTGTCAGTATGTTACAACTAGAAAAAAAAATGGGGGTGACAGGGATAAGTAGAATTGAGTTTTAGTGCCAAGTTTACTTAATAATTTTTGTAAATAATTTAATTTGTGCTTGTTAACTAATGTCAAAAGTGGTATCAGATTCAATATATTTAACATTTTAGAGAGCTTCTATGAGAAATAAAATTGCAGATTAGAAAAGAGTTCTAGTTCTTTGGCTCCCCCCACCGTACCTTACCCATCTTTCATTTCCCTAAGATCTTCTGGAGCATATCTGTCTTCCACACCCTCACCTATGAGGGTTGCCCCATGTGAATGCAATCTGCTACCACTCTGGGGCCCAAATGAAGCCTTAGGCTGCCAAAAGAGCAGGAATCACCAACCCATAAAAGTGAAATTAACTCCTGTGCACATACTTTGAGTCAATGACATATGGAGTATGGAAGAAACCAGAAGAGGAAATGTCTCTCCCCTTTTCTCTCCAATAAACTTCTCCAGCCGTGACTTTTCTCTACAGCTTCTCCAGAGATGTCACAAATGGCTGAGTGACTGGCTGACTCTGTTCATGAGCTGTAGCCAGCTTAATAATGTATGACTTGGCTGAGGAAGACAGACTATTAAACACGGAACAACAATAAGGTCTATGACTGCTACCACAGAAGTTCAGGAGGATTAGGGACACAAACTATTCCTAGTTTAACTCCCAATCTAGCAAGGCGGGAATTAAGGAAGATTTCTGGGAAGAGAAAGGTTTTTCTTTAAAGTAAGACTTGTCTGTTATGTAAGAATATTCTTAGATCAACAGAGGTCTTTTGGAGAGGGATCACATGTGAGAATCTCCAGAAATAAAAGAGGGTATGGTAGGGCAATAAGCAGACAACATGAGAAAGCGTCAGGGAGAGAGGGGGAGGGAGGGGAAGGAAGGAAAGGAAGACTATGACGGACTGAGAGGGAAGTTTAGGTTTCATTCTGTGTTAAATAGCCAAACTATCCTAACATAAAACAACATGCTTTTAAATATTTGTCTTGGGATTGTTACTTTAGCTTAAGACTCATATGAACTTCTAGCATACTAGCAATTAAGACACACTTTATTCCCTTTCTGGAGCTTGCCCTAGATGATCTATCCTTTTTCTTTTTATTTCCGCTTTGTTTTGTTTACATCCCTAAGCTTAACTAAGAAATTATGCCTCATTTTTAAACATGTTTCCCTTGCCATGAAGCAAATTGTTGATGGGATATACTTTGTGTATTATAGTTGATCATTTTTATAACAGATATCATTTTATATTATGCATATTAAAATACATTACAATTTTAATATAATTGTGTAGAAAATCTTGTCACATAGATATCTGTATCTCATTTACTTTGTTCAGTTTTCGTGGTGCTCTTCTAAAGCAGGGATCCTAGGAATAGATGATTTGTTTTATTGCCCTTAGTTGAAAGTTTTAACATAGTATTAAGAACATGATCTAAAGACATACATATAATAAAAGGAGTGTATATGAACATTTTTGCCTAAATATTTAAAAGTATGGAAAACAAGTAGTAGAAATTACTTAACTTGCTTTGCTAACTATGTTAGCGTCTGCAAAGAAAATAATGAAATTCAAATCTCCTATTCAAATACTCAATTCCCTTACAATCAGTATATAGTCATGGGATAGAACATCCACTAATTTTATCTGATCTAAGGTATAATATGAGCATTAAAATTATTATAATCTTACTAACATATGGTCTCTAAACATATTAATAGCCAAACTGTGAAACTAAGTCACTAATTTGTTTTTTGGGTTTTTATCTTACTTATGTATTTAAAAGGAGTTGAAACTTTATATACTAATAGGACAAATACAGCTAACAAGAGGATGTCTAGTATGACTATATACTTGATTCTCCAACGCTCTAAAATAATTTTAATGGCACTTTATCAGCTTGCCTTCAAACATCTCACCCAACCCTCTGAACATAAGAAAGGATGTCTCTAAACAGATATCTATTCAATACGACTGGTTGAAAATGATATTGCTTTTGAAACATAAATCAACAGTCATCCCTAAATATGGTTAGCCATGCACTGCATTCAGTTTTATTAGGAACTAAGGGAAGAAATTAGGCAGTCAAGACAGAACCACAGTGCCATATAAGAGTTAATTCTGAATAACGACAGATGTTATATAACCAAAGATGAAATTCCTGACCTGACCCAAGCCCACCATTTTAACTGCACAAGAATCTGAAAAGATAAGGTGAGCAGTTGATAAGAGCTACTGTTGGGTGCCTGGGTGGCTCAGTGGGTTAAGCCACTGCCTTCAGCTCAGGTCATGATCTCAGGGTCCTTGGATCAAGGCCCACATCGGGCTCTCTGCTCAGCAGGGAGCCTGCTTCCTCCTCTCTCTCTGCCTGCCTCTCTGCCTGCTTGTGATCTCTCTCTGTCAAATAGATAAAATCTTTAGAAAAATAAATAAATAAATAAAAATTAAAAAAAAAAAGAGCTATTGTTACTTGGAATATAAGAACCCACATGCTCCTACATCAACCATTAAAGGAGGCAGGCAGAGCAGGTATAACCAAGTTATAATTTTAGAGTTAGGAACAATGAAGAAGGAAAGGGAGCTAATGGTCTTCTAATCCACATCTCTTACCATTACAAGAGGTAAAATGAAGCTAGATATTTGAATTTATACAGCTGTGATCAAAACACTTCTTGAGTTCAAAATATCATTATTGCTTTCCTTTTATTCTATTTTTGAATTTTCTCCTGCTGTTAAAAAAATCATCTTCCTCTTCTTCTCTGCACGTTTTGTTGAAGAATCCAGCTTAAAATAATCTGCAAACAAAATGCCACAACCCCAGAATTATGTTTTCTTTCCCTTTAATTTTCTTTGGGCTTAAACTATGAACACAATCTCTAGATAAAAAGATTTGAGGCTGATGCATTTTATATGCTCGGTATGCCTCCATGAAATGGGTGTGCTAAATTTTGTTCCAAAAGAGGGATAACTGTTTAATCTTCAATTTAATAAACTAATGTTTTCAAAATATTACATTTTAAGTTGTTCTGTGAACTTAAAAATCAACTAATGATTACTTGTTAAAAGCGAATACAATATTTGCATACAATAAGTAGTCCAGAATTTGTTTTTGACTTCTATGTATGCATCATTTTTACATGACATAAAGGGGAAAAACTTTTTAGTACTGAATCAAAAATGTAGTTAAATTTTGTTGGAAATTAAAGTTTCTATCTTTATATATTAATAGTTCTTAATTGGTCGAGTCAAAAGAAGAAATCAGTATGTAAGCCAGTTTTAAGAGTCTCTGTATAGAAGAAAAAAGATAATTATAAGGTCAATTTTAGATCTCTTTAACAGTAATGTCAAATCTTATACAGATTATTGCAGTTCAGTGATTTTTTATATATAAAGTGATATATATTAATGCATATATAAGTTCATAATTTCGGTGTTAGTATACAAGTTAAATCTCCAGGAAATGATAAATATTTATATATAAATATATACTTAAATTGTCTATGCAAAGATGTTTTCCCCAAATTATATACATTCTAATTGGAAAGCAAAATTAAATCCAACTTCTTTTTGCATGCATTGTTCTTTTGAGTACATTTGTTGCCTCATTACACTTCATCTACTTTAAAATGAAATGAGTATTTTTTAGTATCTCACAGGGTTTTTTTTTTTCATATTAACACAAAGTAGTTTTGAGTACAACAAAAGACGGAGCCAAATAACACTTGAATATTAATGACTAATACTCTTTGGCGATAATGGGAGTATTCTCTTAGTCATTCAAGCTGGAAGTCGCAAATGATTTCTTTATTTTCACTGTTCATACTCCAGTTTTCCCCTTCAATTACAGCACCAACTTCAATTCAATCAGTTCCCACCTTTTAATTCCCACGGATTTCATCTCACTCACATTACTTCTCTACACTACTATTAGAACCTCAGCCTCTGCAGCTGAAATTCACACCAGGAAAGGCATCAAAATGTATAACTACGTTAAATATGTTACAGATGCATTGTTAGGTTGATGTTTATTCTGTTAGTTAAGTGTGTATCCTATTAAGTTGAATGAGCCTCCCATTAGCTTTAATGTGTTCAGAAATGTCCTGATATGATAAATACTGCCTGTGCCTTGAATAGGAACAAAGCAGAAGTAGAGAAAAGTTAAACCCTTCATTTGTCCTTAGTTGTAAGGCCTTTAATGTTTGGAGGATCAAGGATTAGGACACATATTTCATGAGGTCCAGCTGGTGTGTCATAAAATTAGTAAATTATGGAATCATGTGCCATACCCTAAAAAGTTTGCCAATGATCAAACTAACATGTTTAGATCAACAGAGAGAATCAGTCTGTAACAAGCTTCAAATTTGTCTCTTTTGGGCTTATTTTTCTCCCTTTTGTAAGCACACCCACATATAATAATTAAGATTACAGTCATTGTAAATGCAATGATAAACAAGATTTGGTCTCTATTCTGAGGAATACAGAAATGAATGGAGAATATAAATAATCATATAATATAAATAATAATAATCATAATCATGTAGTGTCATAGAACTATGTGCCAAGATACTTAACTATGGATAAACAATCTGATATTGTTGTGTAAGGTCAAAGCATAAGAAACTATTGAAAATAAGGAAAGGCTGATTCTTTATAATCACAACAACCACTACGGCTTTATACAATGTTACGGTGGTGAAATAGGCTAGGGCGCTGTAAAATATGTGTGCTAATATGAATGTAGTATCAAAATATGGCATGTTCAAGGAGAACAGAGGAGTTCGGTGTTCCTTGAGCTTCAAGATATAAAGGTTAAAATAAAAAAGGATATGAAAAGTGAGGATGAGTTCTTAAAACATACTGCGACTGGTAGTGGAACATCATGAACTACTACATATATTAAAAAGACAACACTATCGGTGATGAAGAGAAAACAGATGTACAGAAATCGTGAAAGCAAGCAAAGGTATAGGGGTCTCTCATAATATGAGGTGAAGCGTAAGGATGGGGACTAGAGAATTGATATGATAGCTTTCGGGATAATTGTTAAGATAGTGATACTTAGGACACATGGGAAAGTATTACCAGTTTAATAGGTTTAAAACTTGGTCTAGGGGCGCCTGGGTGGCTCAGTGGGTTAAGCCGCTGCCTTCGGCTCAGGTCATAATCTCAGGGTCCTGGGATCGAGTCCCGCATCGGGCTCTCTGCTCAGCAAGGAGCCTGCTTCCTCCTCTCTCTCTCTGCCTACTTGTAATCTCTCTCTGTCAAATAAATAAATAAATAAATAAAACTTGGTCTAAATGGTAATTTTGAAAGAGTGAATTTGCATAAAGTGGAAGTTAGGGAAATAATTATAAGGCCAATTTTAGAAAATACAGCATGATGTATCAGAGTGCAAAAGAAATCATGCAAGCAGTTTGGGAAGCATTTAAGGTGAGAAAATGAAAATATGAATATAAAAAGCTGTGATATATTATACTGGAATAGCCATGAGAGGTAAATAGAGGGGTATAACAGGAGGTATAAAGTCAAAAGCAAAACATATCTAAAAATTGGTGAGGGTGAAGGGAAGTGAGGGAGGCAAGTGAGAGCTGGGGGGAGAAAACGAAGAGCGAGAGAAGTACTATTTTTTTCAAACGTTTTATTTCACAATAATTTTAGATTCACCAAAAGGTTACAAGGAAGTTATAGAGAATTTCCATATACCTTTCACTCAACCACTCCTAATTTGAGCATTTTATGTACTTGAGTTAGTTCCTAATTACTTCAGTAACAAGTTACCACAAAGTAAGTGGCTTAAACCAACACAAATTTATCAAGTTTGAGTTCCGGAAGTCAGAAGCCTAAAAGGTCTCAAGGTGCCAGCAGCGTTTCTATCCTTTCTGGAGGCTCTCAGGGAGAATCCATTTTCTTGCCCTGTCCAGCTTCTAGCGTCCTCTGAAATTCCTTGGTTTATGGCTACCTTTCATTTCAAAGGCAGCAGCAGCCAGCAGCATCTTTCTTACATTTCATTAGTCTGATACTGGCTCCTCTGCCTTCCCTTTCCACAGTTAAAAATCCTAAGATTACATTAGGTCCACCAGCTTAATCCAGGCCACTTTCCCTAATTTAAAGTCATTTTATTTGTAAATCTCAATGCTACCTACTACCTCATTCTCCTTATGCCATACATATAACATCACATATTCTCAGGTTCCAGAAATAAGAATGTAGACTTCTTGGGGGTGGGGTGTAGATAGGTATTATTCTGCCTACCAACATAACTATGCTATCTTTGCAAAGCTAAGAAATTAATATAGTCATATTGCTATTAACTAGGCTCCAGGATTTATTTGCATTTCATCAGAGTTTCTACTATTGTCCTACAACACTATTTTTATGTATAGTAGGTAAGCCACAGTCAGAAGCTGCTCAAAAATGTTTAGTTTGAAATTCTATATAAAATGAATTCCAAGTCATAGGCACAGCTACCCACAATTCTCATTTCCTATGAAGCATCCTCAGATGTTGTATCCCAGCTGCACTGAGGCTTATGATGTCCTGGGAATACATGTGAAAAAGCTATTCTCCTAACTTAAGACATAAAGATTTTGAATTATGTGTTAACCTGAAATTTTCTTTTTACTAGTCAACCTTGCTTTGCCAATAGGAACTACTTCTCACAATGTCCCTCTTCCATCTTCTTAGATTATTATTTGTCTGGATTACTTAAGAGCTGCCTGACATGTCTTCCTATTGGTATTAATTCCCATCACAGTATATAGTCCAAGTAATAGCTCAAGATACTTTCTTAAACTATCATGTTGTTGTAATCCTCCAATGGTTTCCTTTCACAGTAAGAATAAAATATCATATCCCTATTCTGAAGTAAATGGCTGTACATGATCTAGCTCACCTCCCAAACCTTATTTTCTACCATAATTTTTCTGATTTGTTCTGTTCCTCAAGTTAACAAGCACATTTTCCCCTCAGTGTTTCTATCTAATCTTCTCTTTTGAATATTCTTGAATATATACAGGCTTGCTCTATGATTCCATTCTTATCTCTGTTCATATGTTAACTTTTCATAAGGTGTTCAAAAAGTCCTACAAACACACCAGTCTTTTCTTTCTTCTTCATTTCTTTAATACAATATCATTTAGTGCTACCTGAATATTAGCTTTAAATACTAAAATAATTATAGTTAAAACTAAGTGGATATAATGAATATAATAGTTTAAATTTTCCAATTATTATATGTGTGGTTTCTAGGTGCCGCACATTTTTCTAAGCATCCGGTATTAATAATTTGCATCCAACAATTATCTGAGCTAGAGAGCATAATTATCTTTATTTTGTATTTGAGGAAACTGAGGCACAAAAGAGTAGGTAAGTTGCCTGAGGCTACATGACCATGTAATGGCAGAACTGGGCATCCAACCTTCTGAATTGTGTGATGTTCACCAATGTGTCATGCTGTATCTTATGCAGGAATGAAAAAAATATTTTAATAACTTTCTCAAAAACATATTTAAAATAAATTCTATCTTTATCCATTTCTACTAGGAGATGTAGGTCAGTGAAATTTAGGACATTTTCAAAGTTCTATCCTTGTTCTTTTCAACAACTGAAGCCTCTACTTTATCCAATTACTTTTACCCAATTCAGAAACTTCTTATTTACTCTCCTGATAAATGTATATGTAAAATATTCTCTCATATGTCCCTTGACATCTAATTTTTATGTCTAATACAGAGAATCTTTTTTCTGCTCCTTGGCTTTTAGGCCTTGACGTAAGCCTGACACTTACATGAACCAAATATACTTCTTTCCTTATACATCTTTTTTCATGTGTCCATTAACCAAATTCTTCCCATCTGAAAGGAATTTTCCTGAATATCTCATTGCACTAACTAGTTGAACAAAGGGGTACCTGGAAATCCAGGAGCCTATATCTGGTGGGGGGGGATGGGTGAGCCTAATGGTGGGTATTAAGGAGGGCATATATTGCATGTAGCACTGGGTGTTAAACATAAACAATGAATCCTGGAACACTACATCAAAAACTAATGATGTATTGTATGGTAACCAGTATAATTTACAAAACAGGCATTTTCACATATACGGGTCAACCCCTCTTCTGAAATATCCATTGCCTTTTGAAATTTCAAAGGTAAGACAGAGCAAATAACAAAAGTCCACATTTTAATGTAACAAAAATAGTTGTTTGTTTGTTTGTTTGTTTGTTTGTTTTGTATTTCCTGCTAATATAAAGACAGGACATCCTTTTAGCATAGGTAATTGTGTTTTTTTCTACAATGCCCTGATGCAGTTCCTTGAAGTCCTTTTGCACTTTGGTGTACATCGAGAAGAGGCTCATACAAGATAGTCTTTGCTAAGTCTAAGCATCAAGTTACTGAAGTACCACCTATTTATAATTAGTTTCACCTCCTTTAGCATTTACATTTATACCCAGATTCTTTAGATATCTTCCTGATAATATATCCCACATGATGGCCCATGACAGGAAACAACTTACAAACAGACTATGGTGACTCATACATACATTTTCAATTCCTCTGAGTTATTTCTGAATTAAACCTGAGGTATCCTCTAATTAATTTGTTTAAAAAGTAAAAAAAAATAAAAATAAAAATCCAAAAAAGCACTTATTTTCTCTAGGGTAGGCAGGAAAAAAAATTCAATTCAGTTTTCTGAATGAATGTGTCAGCAGAAATAATGGTTAATACAATGATCTGTGTTGTAACTTTATAAAAAGTAAACTGCAGTCTATTTTGGGAGGATGTTTAAAAATCTATGTGTGATTTAGAAAAAAACATAATGCAGGTTATAGTTAAAAAGGATCTATTTTAATTTTTCTCAAAGGAAATAATTATTTTCACTCAGACCTACAGAACATCGTGGTTATTGGCTTGAATTTATCCTCTTAGTGACAAAATAATTATTTTACTCATTAAGCTGAAGTGTTCTTAGCACTTAATATCCAGGCTCATAATTCTTGTAAGTACTCTGTTTCAGTAATATTAGATTTCTTGACCGCATCAGACAGGCCTTTCTGATAATGTAAAATATCAGGTAATGTAACAACATCAAAATACATTACCTAGGACGTGGTTCATTTAAGGAGGTCTTTTGTATTTGGAAGACAACTTACTTCTAATGTAACAACATGTATCACAATATTACTATAAAATATGTCTAATAAGGAATACATCCCTTGATACTTAGAAGAAATCTGTGACAGTTTCCTCTAAACTGCATTTATGTGGCCAGCTATATTGAAGTACAGTTTCACTAAGATTCAGTATGGCAGTTCACCAAGGCCTCTATAAATAAATCCCGGGGAAAAAACATCACAAAACCTCTCTAGAGTCCGAGTTGGCCAGATAATAGATAGCTCAACAAAAATAGGGCTCAGATGAATTATCTTTGCCATGGCTGTTATATATCTGCACCCTTTCCTCTTATAAAATCCACATCTGTCCTCAGTGTGCTCCTGTCTGGCTGATTCCCTTTGTGTTGATGAAGGAGACTTGAAAACTCAACAGTATTTCAGTTTGATTTGGAATATCTTCCCAAGTAGTATTTATGGGGACTTCTGGGTTATAAGGAGAAATGGTTAGTCCATTTTATCCTTCTTTCCAAGTCTGAGCTGAATATAAAAATACAAATAAAACTGGAGAGCATAGTGGCATGGCACTGTCAAAAGCAGCAGAGGCATCCATGCAATGAAACTTTTGAGGAGTTTCTCCTGGCATCAGTATGCTGACATAGCATAGCTACTACTAAATTAAATGATAAATCAGTGGACCAAACACTGCCCATAATTAATTACAAACAGGTTTGCATGGGAGTTAAATAAAACTCCTTAGTAGGAGTTTTAGTAGGTCCAGCTCTAACTCCAAGAAGCAAGTTTCAGCTGCAAGGGTACAGAATTTACCATCATCTTGGAATTGCTTTTGGATTACATCTGACCTAGCTATTAACAGCAGAAGAAAACTAATTATAAGATAACTAGCTCTACCATGGAAAAGTTGAGGATACTGTTTTAGTTCAGTCTCAGCCACCATATCAAACATGATGACTGTAAGAGAAAAGTTCCCGAGATGATCAAGTCAATTTATTTTTCCATGACTGAGACCTGTAAGTATTTTGACACTGTATTTAAACTGGACCAATCTTACTTATTCGGATAAATTAATCATTTGGGGAAAATTTCAGTCAGTTGAGACTTATGCTTTTCCTGTTCTTTTTGTCTGGTTGAATGTAAGGAACAAAGGTTTCCACTGAGGCATTGAGAAATGAGAGAATAGTGATGTTCTCAAACATCAATATATATGTTAAATTACCTGGGCTTATTATAAAACAGATTCTGATTCAGCAGGTCCCCAGAAGGGACCTGAGTCTATTGGTGACAGAATCTAAGAATTCTCATCAATTATACTTTGAAAGTTGTGTCCTACCTAGAATTGGCTTTTGAATTTCAAAGGACAAGAATCCATCCCTCCATTTATTTGGTTCCTGAAAACTTGCTGGAGGCAGCACCATATCATGTAACCTAATGGGGGAGCAGAAATCTAAATATGATCTACTTTAAGTGGGATTCAACTCCTTAAGATTCAGAACCCATTCTTTGTTGCCACTGACTATAGCTCTGTATCTTTCCCAGTTTCCTAAAGGTTTCCTAAAAGTTTCCTGGAATTCTGAAATAGAAATAGAAATATATCCCAAAGTTTGATAGCATCTATATGATCTAAAAGCTGTGAAGAAACCCAACATAAATGACTTAGATAAATCAATCTTGGTACATAGCAAAAATAAGCTTCCTTTTATGAGAATGAATAAAGACAGTAAAAGCACAGATACATGCACTAATGCTAATTTTTAAGAAGAAAATACGAAGAATCAAAAAGACCCCTTCTTAAAAACATAAGCAGCTGTACCAACTGTAATACATATGGATTAAAATTTAAGGTTAAAATATTTCATATAAAATTAGGCAGTCATAAATTATATAGTATCTGAACTCAGGATAGAGTACATAGAGATGAAAAATATCAGTGCTGAACTAAAATCAGAATTAAGACAGTGATTTAGATGTTTCAAAATTAGAATCAGTAAAGGAAAAGATAAAAATATTATCCAGGACTTGTAGACCTGTATAAAGAAACAAAATGAAAAAGGAAAGAGAAAGTGATGAAAAGTAGACATCAGTATAAACATAAAAGGAATTTCAGAATTTGAAAACAGAGGTATTGAAAATAAACAATGATCAAAGATGTAATAAAAAGAAGTCAAACATTCTTTTTTTTAAAAGATTTATTTATTTATTTGACAGAGATCATAAGTAGGCAGAGAGAGAGGAAGGGAAGCAGGCCCCCCTGCTGAGCAGACCCAGATGTGGGACTTGATCCCAGGACCCTGAGATCATGACCTGAGCCGAAGGCAGTGGCTTAACCCACTGAGCCACCCAGGCGCCCCAAGAAGTCAAACATTCTTAAGCTGAAGAGCTTTGAACACTTGTAAAGGTTCATCAAATATTACAAAAATATAAGTTAAAAACATTCCTAAATATATTTTAGTACAAAGTTTGGATTTTAATGATGAGGAAAAAAATCTGTAATATCAGGCAGGAAAAAAAAATCTACATATGATGAAAATAATTTGGCCTCAGAAATCAATTTTAAAATATTTAAGTAGAAAAAGCAATGAAGCACAATTTATGGAGCTCTGAGAGAAAATTCCTGCAAACTGCTGTTTCCAAACTAAGACAATCACTTGCAAGACATGGAATAAGATATTGCTAGAATATAATAATTAGAAGATGAAGTACTTCTGAAAAAAAAGAGACACAATTTAAAGTTGATATAGTTGTTTACATGCAAAATCTAAGGCAATAAATTAAAGATTTGGTTAAACAAAATCTAATTATACTGGCTGGGAAGACATTATATTAAGAGTTATTAAATTATTAATTTGTAAATAAAACTAAAATGTATGCAACAGAAACAAGAGTATAAAATAGATAAAAATACATTTTGTAAGAAATAAGCAGGGTTCATATTAAGGCAACTATACCATTTTTCTAAGGAATAAAATATATGAAAAAATGTATGATACAGAGGCTCTCTTATTTTGTTTTCTAGAACACTTATGAAATTAATTAAAATTCCTAGACTTTACTACTTAATTTTGAAAATAGTAACAAACATATTTAAAGTTTATATAAAAATAATTAGACTGTCAGCTTTTAAAAATGACCAATAAAAAAGTGTATGATAGGGGCACCTGTGTGGCTCAGTGGGTTAAGCCTCTGCCTTCAGCTCAGGTCATGATCTCAGGGTCCTGGATCAAGCCCCGCATCCAGCTCTCTGCTCAGCAGGGAGCCGGCTTCCTCCTCTCTCTCTCTCTCTCTGCCTGCCTCTCTGCCTACTTCTGATCTCTGTCTGTCAAATAAATAAATAAAATCTTTTAAAAAAAAAGTGTATGATAGAAATATATTAAAACAGCATATTGATGAAAGACTTATACACAGATCAATGGATTAGAATAAAAAGACAAAGAATTTTGATTTCCATAAGATTAACATTCAAATCTATGGATATTGAAAAAATATATTAGGATGCCTGGGTGACTCAGTCAGTTAAGCCTCTACCTTCAGTTTAGGTCATTATCCCAAAGTCCCAGGATTGAGCCCAGGAATCAGACTCCCTGCTTAGTGGGGAGTCTGCTTCTCTCTCCGCCTCTCAGCCTGCAGTTTGAGCTCTATTTCTCACACCTGCTCTCTTTCAAATAAATAAATAAAATTTTTAAAAAAAATTTAAAAGGTGGTCTGCAAAAAAGTATTAAGTATTAATACTTATAAGTATTAATTATTATTATACTATATATTATACTATATACGTATTAAGTATTATTAAAAAGTTTTTATTTTCTTTCAAATAATTTGCAACTTAATATTAAAGTGTTTTTAAAAACATAATAGTAAGTCTAGGGAAAAATGAAGAAAATGACTATTTGATATTGGGAAAGAAAATGTTTTTATAAGCACAAAGCAAAGGAAATTATAGTGGGGAACTTTTTTTATATAGGTAAGAATAATTTTTATATTTCAATCAACTTGAACAAAATGTAAAGTATTAAGAAATCTTAGGAGAAAACACTGCATATGAACTATTAGTGAGAGTAGGTTAGCTTCCAAAAGAAATGATCCCCAAAACTTGGTGGCTTAAGTAATAAGTTTATTCCATTCTAACTTACCTGTTCAAAGTCGGGAGTATGTAGGGGTATTCAGGGATCACACATCTTTTAGACTAGTGATTTCATAAGCTTGTAAGCCTTCTTCCTCAGTTTTGGGCTCACAGAAGTGGACAACAATTATGCAGAGAACACTCTTAACAAACATGTTCAGGGGTGATTAATATTGCTTGCTCTCATAATTCAACTTTGGGAACCATTGTGATGGTCTTATTTAGTTGTGAGGAAGATAGAAAATATCTCTAGTAGTCTGTGGAAACCAATCCACAGATTGGTTTTTTTGGATATGAACTCCCTATTTTGGATATGAGTTCATATGTAATTCACACCACTCAATAATGAAAAAAACAAACAAATCAGTCTGATTTAAAAATGGACGGAATGCTTTTCTCTTTTGTGTCTTCTTCAATTTTTTTCATGAGTGTTCTGTAGTTCCTCGAGTACAGATCCTTTACTTCTTTGGTTAGATTTATTTCCAGGTATCTTACGGCTCTTGGTGCTGCAGTAAATGGAACTGATTCTCTAATTTCTGTAATTTCCCTTTCTATATTTTAGTGTATAGGAAAGCAATTGACTTCTATACCTTGATTTTGTATCCTATTACATTACTGAATTCCTGTATGAGTTCTAGTTGTTTTGGGGTGAAGTCTTTTGGGTTTTCCATATAAAGTATCAAGTCATCTGTGAAGAGACAGAGTTTGACGACTTCTTTGCCAATTTGAATACTTTTTATTTCTTTTTGTTGTCTGATTGTTGTTGCTAGGACTTCTAGTACTACGTTGAACAACAGTAGAGAGAGTGGGCATCCTTGTGTTCCTGATCTCAAAGGGAAGGCTGTCAGCTTTTCCCCATTGAGGATGATATTCGTTGTGGGGTTTTCATAGGTAGATTTTACGAAGTTAGGAATGTTTCCTCTATCCCTATACTTTGAAGGGTTTTAAACAGGAACGGATGCTGTAACTTGTCAAATGCTTTTTCTGGATAAATTGAGAGGACCATGTGGTTCTTCTCTCTTCTCATATTGATTTTTCTGTCACACTGATTGATTTGCAAATGTTCAATCACCCTTGCATCCCAGGGATAAGTCCACCTGGTCATGGTAGATAATCTTTTTAATGTACTGTTGGACCCTATTAGATTAGATCCTAGGATCTAATCAAGAATTTTGGCATTCAAGGAACTACAGAACACTCATGAAAGAAACTGAAGATACAAAAAGATGGAAAAGTATTCCATGCTCATGGATTGGAAAAACAAACAGAATAAAATGTCTGTACTGCCTAGAGCAATCTATACTTTCAATGCCATCCTGATCAAAATTCACCACCATTTTTCAAAGAGCTGGAACAAACAATCCTAAAATTTATATGGAACCAGAAGAGACGCCAAATTCCTAAGGAAATGCTGAAAAAGAAAAACAAAACTGGGGGCATCATGTTGCCTGATTTCAAGCTTTACTACACAGCTGTAATCACCAAGACAGCATGGTACTGGCACGAAAACAGAGACAAAGACCAGTGGAACGGAGTACAGAGCTCAGACATGGACCCACAACTCTATGGTCAACTAATCTTCGACAAGGCAGGAAAAAATATACAGTGGGAAAAAAAGTCTCTTCAATAAATGGTGTAGGGGGGGGCGCCTGGGTGGCTCAGTGGGTTAAGCGGCTGCCTTCGGCTCAGGTCATGATCTCAGAGTCCTGGGATCGAGTCCGGCATCGGGATCCCTACTCAGCGGGGGGCCTGCTTCCTCCTCTCTCTGCCTGCCTCTCTGCCTGCTTGTGGTCTCTGTCAAATAAATAAATAAAAATCTTTAAAAATAAATAAATAAATAAATAAATAAATAAATAAATAAATGGTGCTGGGAAAACTGGACAGCTATGTATAGAAGAATGAAACTCGACCATTCTCTTACATCATACACAAAGAGAAACTCCAAATGGATAAAAGACCTCAACATGATACAGGAATCTATCAAAATCCTAGAGGAGAACATAGGCAGTAACCTCTTCCATATCAGCCATAGCAACTCCTTTCAAGATATGTCTCCAAAGGCAAAGGAAGCAAAAGCGGAAATGAACTTTTGGAACTTCCTTAAGATCGAAAGCTTCTGCATAGCAAAGGAAACAGTGAACAAAACAAAGAGGCAACCCACAGAATGGAAGAGGATATTTGCAAATGACACTACAGACAAAGTGCTGATATCCAAGATCTATAAAGAACTCCTCAAACTCAACACACATAAAAACAGAATAAATATGTAGACTTTTTTTTTCTTTTTTTCTTTTCCCAAGAAGACATACAAATGGCTAACTGGTACATGAAAAGCTCTTTATCATCACTGCATCAAAAAAATCCAAATCAAAACCACAGTGAGCTATCACCTCATTCCTGGTAGGATGGTTATTATCAAGATGACTAGAAACAATAAGTGCTGGTGAGGATGTGGAGAAAAGGGAACTCTATGCACTGCAGGTGAAAATGTGAATTGGTGCAGCCACTATAGAAAAGAGTATAGAGGCACATCAAAATTTAAAAACAGAACCACTATATGATCAGCAATTCCATTTCTGGTTATATATCCTAAGGAAATGATGACAGGATATCTAAGAGATATCTGCAATCTCCTGTGTATTATGACATTACTTACAATAACCAAGGTATGCGAAAAAACTAAGTGTCAACAGGTTAATGGATAAAGAAGAGGTGATAAATACACACACACACACACAGGAATATTATTCAGCCATGAGAAATAAGGAAATCTAGCCATTTATAATAAAGGATGGATCCTGAGGCATTATGCAAAGTGAAATAAGCCAGACATAGAAAGACAAGTATGGCATAATATCACTTACATGTGGTATCTTAAAAATGTCAAACTCATATAAACAAAGATTAGAAAAGTAGCTGCCAACAGATATGGGAAAATAGGGAGAGACACAACTTTCATCTAGAAGATGAATGAAGTCTAAGGATATAATGTATAATATGGTGACTATAGTTGATAACACTATAGTGTATAACTAAAATTTGCTAATGAGAGTAATACTTAAATTTTCTCACAAAAAAAAAGATAGTATGTGAGGTGATGGGTATGTTTATTAACTAGAGAGGGGCTTCTCTTCACTGTGTACACATATATCAAATCATTGTGATGTACACTTAAAATACCTTAAAACTTTGTCAGCTATATTTCAGTAAAGCTAAAAGACAATAAAGGAAATATGTAGAAAGTGTTAAGCACAACTGTAATAAAAACTAAATAAAACAGATATTTTTATTCCCCCACATTACTTACAAGATTTTTAAGTGGGATTTATAAGACATGCATTTTTAAAATATTCATTGTTCATTAATGTCCACAAAAAACTCATATAATTATTATACTTAATAATTTAAGCATGTGCTTTCTGCTACATAAAACAGTAAATAGCAAATACTTGTTCATAATTACAAACAAGGTAGACATAATCTCTACTTTTATGAACCTAGGTCATAATGAAAGAAAAAGTAAAAATTTGTGCGAATTAAGATAAAATGAAGCAAAACAAACAAAAATAAAACTGTATAGAACAATGGTAAGTCATATTAAGTGTAAGGAAACAAGTGCTACCCAGAAATCCAGAGAGTAAGAAGGAGGTATGATATCAACTGGGATTATATAGGTTACCTCCAAAAGGTAAGAAGCAAATGGACCAAAATCCAGAAGAATAGTCCAAGTAAAGAGAATGAAAAGTTAGGGGAAGACCTCGGTGCTGAACAGGGATTGGCAGGTTCTAAGAACTAACAAAGAATGCGGTGGCTGGAGCACAATGAGAAAGGGTCAGCTGTCAGAGATGAAGTTTGAGAAAGAAGCTGGAGCTGGGTCACTGGGTCATGTTAAGGAATTTGGATTGTATTCAATATCTAATGGAAAGCTATTATAAGATTTTAAGAAGGTGACCGACATGATGTAAATTACATTTTTCAAAAATTACTCTCCAACAAAGAATGTATTAGAAAGGCACTGGAGAAAGCAGTTGAGAGACTATGGCAATAGTCCAAGAATTGATTGTGGCTTGGATAAGCGTGGTATCAGCAGAGATGAGAGTAGAATAAATAAGAATATGGTGCAGAGTCATAAAGGACAGGATTTGACATTGAATTAGATGTGAGGGTGAGAGAGTAAAGTATGACTGTTATTCCTCACTTTGGTATTTGGGTGGATTTTATTGCTCTTCACTAAGTAAAAAAAAATGGTAAGAAACAAATCTGAAGTAAAAATTAGAATTTCATTTAAAGATAGTAATTTGAAATAGCTCAGAGACATTAAAGTAGATAAATCAAATAAATTTGGAATGTGAGCTTGGAATTTACAGTATAGGTCTGGCAGGAGGAGTACATTTAAAAGTTACATGCATATAACTAAAACACATACAAGATAATGCAGAGGGAGTCATGAAGAGAGCATGGAGGCACTTTAATGTGTTAAGCTTAGGCAGAGGATGAGGAAAATTCAGGAAAGTAGAAAAGAGACAACTGCCTCTATTGTTTGAGAGAAAATAGGATCCCATACCATCACTGGAAGAGAAGGCCATGCTTCCACAGCAACTGTTTGAAAAGTTCTGTGAATCCAAATAAAGATAAGAATGGAAGATAACAGGGCACCTGGGTGGCTCAGTGGGTTAAGCCTCTGCCTTTGGCTCAGGTCATGATGTCACGGTCCTGGGATCGAGCCCCACATCAGGATCTCCACTGGGCGGGGAGCCTGCTTCTCCCTCTCACTCTGTCTGCCTCTCTGCCAACTTGTGATCTCTCTCTCTCTCTCTCTGTCAAATAAATAAATAAATAAATAAAATCTTAAAAAAAAAAAAGAATGGAAAATATCTGCTGTATTTGACATAAAAAGATCATTGTTGATATTGATGAAGTGAAAGAATTATATATTGGTATCAGCTATTTTTGTAATAGAATTCATATGACATAAAAACAGTTCATATCCAATTACCCAAGTAAGTCCTATAAGGATATCATCAAGAAAAGGAATCAGAAATGTCTAGAGAGCTTTGTAGTCAACCATGTTTTTCAGCTAATTCTAATACACAAAGTGGCAAACTACTCTATATTCAGTAACAGAGTATTGTTTTTAAAATGTATAATAATAAAGTGGAGTAGTATAAAGTTATTAAAATAATTTGTTAGAGCAATAACTGATTTTATTTAATCTAGTTTTCACACATACTGAAGGCCAAAAATGATATTTGAACTATGACTTTGTATAAATATATCTCTACCCATTAATCCAGCAGCCATCCTTTTCTTACTGACTCAATTGTATCAGTTTATGGACAGGGACTTTAAAATGCATGCATAATTAATTCATTTGAAATATTAAAACTTTCATTGTGGCTTAGTACATACTAATTTTTATCAATAATGTTCTTTTTTTAAAAGATTTTATTTATTTGAGAGAGAGAGAGGTAGTGAGAGAGAGAGTGCAAGCAGCGGGAGGGAAAGTAGGAGGGGGAGGGAAAGAAGGAGAGAAAGAAGGCTTCCGCTCAGCAGGGAGCCCCAAGTGGAGCTCTATCCTAGGACTCTGGGATCATGACCTGAGCTAAAGGCAGATGCTTAACTGACTTAGCCAACCAGGCATCCCTATAAAGAATGTTCTAAGTGCACTCAGAAAAAGTTTTCTTCTCTTGGTTGCAAAGTCCTCAAATATACTTCTGGATTTATTAATTCAGTTATTAATTTTTTCAATAGTTTTGAGTCTTTTTGTCTGATATTTTCTGATTTGTCTAACATTTCAGCCAATGTTTATATATTCCATTTTTATATTTTTATATGTTTCAACTATTATTTTCTATTACTATTTATCTAGGGCTTAAGCAAGTGTTGTCTTACACATTCTGAGGCATGTGGAATGTGTGCGTGTTCATGATAGTTAACCTTTTTTATTTTATTTATTTATTTATTTATTTATTTAAGATTTTATTTATTTATTTGACAGAGAGAGATCACAAGTAGGCAGAGAGGCAGGCAGAGAGAGAGAGAGAGGAGGAAGCAGGCTCCCTGCTGAGCAGAGAGCCCGATGCGGGACTCCATCCCAGGACCCTGAGATCATGACCTGAGCCGAAGGAAGCGGCTTAACCCACTGAGCCACCCAGGTGCCCCAACCTTTTTTAATTGTACATACCATGCTTTAGTTTTTTGTTGTTGTTTTTTTTTTTGGCACTGCATTATTCTATATTGTTTGATTTTAAATTGCTCTCTCCAATTTCTCTGACTTATGCTTCTCTGCACGACTTTTTCTTTTCCTTAGGTTTCCCCCATTTTTTATAAAGATTTTTTATTTTTATTAATTTATTTTTATTTAATTATGAACATATATATTCACCTGAGCAGAAAGCCCGATGCAGGGCTCGATTCCAGGACCCTGAGATCATGACCTGAGCCAAAGGCAAAGGTTTAACCCACTGAGACACCCAGGCACCCCCCCCCCCATTTTTTATATAGATATTTGCTTAACTATGTTTCTTGTGGACAACTTAATAGTGAGTTCATATGTGTGTATGTAACTCCTTTCTTGATCTGATGAAATATCTTATACAAGTTTATTATAGTGATTGTTATGTAATATTTTTATTCCTTTCTTGACTTTCATTGGAAGTTTTTACTATTCTGTTGCTTTGAAAATCATGCATTCCATACAAATTTTTCTTATAGTTCTCTTCACTTACTGAAACTCATGGTGGCTTGTTTTTGTTTTTTTGTGAAACTCGTGTTTTTATAACACTATCAGTGACTTAAGCTTGTGGAATTAGATATAGATATGCTTAAATATTTAGGCATGTAGACTCTTAGAAAAAATATTTTTTTAATAAATTTTTATTTTTTATAAACATATATTTTTATCCCCAGGGGTACAGGTCTGTGAATCACCAGGTTTACACACTTCACAGCACTCACCAAAGCACATACCCTCCCCAATG
>NC_081571.1:60878744-60890310 GCF_022355385.1 Mustela nigripes
TGGTGCAACACTGGGTCATATTCAAGCAAGTTTCTTTATTAACCAAACTGATTCCACCAAATAGCTTCAGCAGCATTCCTTTTTACTAATTGCTTTTGGTCAACTTACTTTTTAAAACAGGCTTTATTTTTTAAAAGAATTTTAGATTTAAAGAAAAATGTACATAGTGCAGAGTTCCCATATACCTCGCACCCAGTTTCCTCTATTATTAGCATCTTACATTAGTATGGTGCATTTGTTAGAGTTAATGAAACGATATTAATATATTTTATTTTATAAAGTATATACTTACTAGAGACTGGATGTTTGTATTTCCCCAAAATTCACTGGTGAAACCTAACTCCAATATGATGGTATTAAGAAGTAGGGCTTTTGGAAAGTGATTAAGTCATGAAGGTGGAGTCCTCATGATTGAGATTAGTTCCCTTTTAAAAGGGATCCCAGAAAGCTAGTTTGTCTTTCCTACAGAAGGACACATGAAAAGATGGCTGTCTATAAACAGAAGTAGGTTCTCACTTGGCACTGAATATACTAGCACCTTGATCTTGGAGCTTCCCAGACTCCAGATGGTAAGAAATAAATTTCTGTTGTTTATAAGCCACCCAATGTACAGTATTTTGTTATAGTAACTTCAACAGGCTAAGATAATACTTTATTCATATTTCCTTAATTTTTCTCTAACGTGATTTTTACTATCACAGAATCTAACCCAGGATACCCTATACATTCAGCTGTCATATTTCCATAGGCTCCTTTTGGCTGTGACAGTGGGAAAGTTTATATTTTCCTTACTTTAAAACTTTAACAGTTTTGAGGAGTACTGGTCAGGTCTTTTATAGGACATCTGCCTGTTGGAATTTGTCTAATGTTTAATTCTTTTTTTTTTAAGATTTTATTTATTTATTTGACAGAGAGAGGTCACAAGTACGCAGAGAGGCAGAGAGAGAGAGAGAAGAGAAAGCGGGCTCCCCACGGAGCAGAGAGCCCGATGTGGGGCTCGATCCCTGGACCCTGGGATCATGACCTGAGCCGAAGGTAGAGGCTTTAATCGACTGAGTCACCCAGGCACCCTAATGTTTAATTCTTGATTAGACTGTAGTTATAAGCTTTTGAGAGGAAGATACCAATTAAATTGACATTTTTGTCATATCATACTTAGAGTATATACTATCAACATTATTATTACTGCTGGTATTGACCTTGATCTTCTTATTGAGATGGTGTTTTCCAGGTTTCTCCACTGTAACATTCTTTCTTATTTCACCCTTTCATACTGTATTCTATTGAAGGAAGTCACTATGTGCAGTCTACAGTTAAAGATTGAGAAGTTATATCTCCCCTCTTTGAAAGTAAAGATCTACATTTTAAAAATAATTTTTCTTACATAGATTTGTCTCCCCCATTTACTTATTTTTTTAAATCATTGATTTATATCAGTATGAGATTATATCATGAAGTAAATCATTTATTCTACACTTTGGGTTATGACCCAATATAACTTTACTTATTCTGTGAACAAGTTGTTTGTTTCAAGTCTAGCTATGGGGGCCTCTATTAGTTGATTCCAATATCTCTTTGACATAACCACCATCTTTATGTGTTTTGTTTTGAGCACTTTTTTGCTTTCTGACAGTGTAAGATATTCCAGTCCCTTCTTATGTATTTCCTGCTCCTATCCTACAATAGACCATTTCTTCAAAGAGTCTTAGCAACTTTAATTGGAGAATGATATTAGAAAACAAAATCTGGGCCCTAGGTGTGTTCACTGTGACTGTGGTCACTGTTTCTAGGCATTTTTAGCTGACATAACAAAGGAATATATTAGTGTATACTAATCAATGTGGATATATATTTTCATATTTAATCATTTGTACACTGAGCTAAATAAGAGTTCAAATAAACCCAACTCTAGTCCGTTACTGCATGAAACTAGCCTCTTCCCCTTGATTATTGATAACCTTCCACTCCATTAGTAAGAAATCTGGTTTCTCTGAGTAACCATCAATTTACGTAACTTTAATTTTGGTAAACGTGGAGAGTATTATCAATATTTTTAACCTATACTGCCAATGGAAACAACTTTTTATCAACTAGAATGTGGTGCTTATATAAAGTTCATTGGGCCTTTAATCTTACAAGTCCCAATCATTCCCAAAGTTACTTAGATCAGCATCTTTCCTTAACTCTTTCAATGTGGATGCTTCAAACAATTATAATAAAGATTTTTTTTTCTGGGGGGGGTCACATTCTGCAAGAGAATCTTCCAGACCCTTAAGTGAGTTTTTTTTTTCTTTTAATTTCCTGTATTGAAGTTTACCCTTTTTTGCTGTTAAGTTTTATGGGTTTTGACAAATGCATATCATTATTTATAAACCATTACTATATCATGCAGATTAGTTCCACTGCTCTGAAAAATGTTCCTATGCTTTATTGTTCAGGTGATTTTTTGGTCTGGTCACCATAAACTACATATGAGAGATAATATGGAGCTCAATCTTCATTAGGAAAGAGGAAATGAACTTTCCAGTTAAAACAATATACCCCAGGGGCGCCTGGGTGGCTCAGTGGGTTAAGCTGCTGTCTTTGGCTCAGGTCATGATCCCAGGGTCCTGGGATTGAGCCTGGCATCGGGCTCTCTGCTCAGCAGGGAGCCTGCTTCCCTTTCTCTCTCTCTACCTGCCTCTCTGCCTACTTATGATCTCTGTCAAATAAATAAATAAAATCTTAAAAAAAAAAGCAATATTGGCCATTCTAACTGGTGTAAGGTGATATCTCAATGTAGTTTTAATTTGAATCTCCCTCATGGCTAGTGATGATGAACATTTTTTCATGTGTCTGATAGCCATATCACCTTACACCAGTTAGAATGGCCAAAATTAGCAAGACAGGAAACAACATGTGTTGGAGAGGATGGGGAGAAAAGGGAACCCTCTTACACTGTTGGTGGGAATGCAAGTTGGTGCAGCCTCTTTGGAGAACAGTGTGGAGATTCCTCAAGAAATTAAAAATAGAGCTTCCCTATGACCCTGCCATTGCACTACTGGGTATTTACCCCAAAGATACAGATGAAGTGAAAAGAAGGGCCACCTGTACCCCAATGTTTATAGCAGCAATGGCCACGGTCGCCAAACTGTGGAAAGAACCAAGATGCCCTTCAACGGACGAATGGATAAGGAAGATGTGGTCCATATACACTATGGAGTATTATGCCTTCATCAGAAAGGACGAATACCCAACTTTTGTAGCAACATGGTCGGGACTGGAAGAGATTATGCTGAGTGAAATAAGTCAAGCAGAGAGAGTTAATTATCATATGGTTTCACTTATTTGTGGAGCATAACAAATAGCATGGAGGACATGGGGAGTTAGAGGGGAGAAGGGAGTTGGGGGGAATTGGAAGGGGAGGTGAACCATGAGAGACTATGGACTCTGAAAAACAATCTGAGGGTTTTGAAGGGGTGGAGGGTGGGAGGTCGGGGTACCAGGTGGTGGGTATTATAGAGGGCACGGATTGCACGGAGCACTGGGTGTGGTGCAAAAATAGTGAATACTGTTATGCTGAAAATAAAAAATAAATTAAAAAAAATTTTTAAAAAGCAATATACCCCCAAATATATGAAAACATAAGTGCATAAAATATATTCAGGGAGGAGTTGATAGTTTAGACTATGAAGCACTTGGTTTATTTTACATAGAAGGAATATTAGAAATAATATTGATCAAATGGATGATAGTCCAATTCTCTTGAAAAACCAACCAAATACGTTTTAAATGTTATTCTTATGGATTTGGGAGCTATTAAGATTTTGCAAAGTAAACTTCAGCCTATAAGACCTTTAGTTTATAGTTAATGTAAACTCCCCAAATATAACAAGCCACTGTCTCACTGTTCTCATATAATTAAATACTGACAGAAGTCTGGAATTCTATTTCTTTATAAAAAGGAAGACAATGAGTCATTCTCCTGTGAATTTCTAACATTCTTAAATCAGTATAGATAAATATCACATTTTTGTGATGCTTTCATTTACAACTCTGTCAATTAGCACTGCTCAGAAGTGCACTAAATAGTCTCCAAGTGGCTTGGAAGAGTTAATGTCTCCCTAAATACCTAATTTTCTACCCAGGACTGACAGAGACACAGGAGCAAACAGATACCAATGGCATTTAGTAGCACTGAAATAAAGTGAAAAAGAATCTAAGCATTTTCTTTCATCTCTTTAGGGCATTATTTCTGTCTACTGTTCACCTGCTCTAATTATCCTGGAAGCTCACTTAAATTGCATTTTTTCTGCTACTAACAAGATGAGCCAGATTTTCCCCAGTGCCAAAGACAGTATCATCAACAAAAAGTCTTGATGATACCCTAGTGACTTCAAAGTGTTAATCCATCTCACTGGATGCTTATCTAGGTTCTAAGGAATGGCAGGCTCCAAGGGAGAATTTGGCTCAATGAGAGATGGCTTTAGTATACAAGCAATGGTACTGTTCAATTTGCTTTTCTTATATTTACATTAGGTAAATGTTGGCAACAAAACTTAGATTCTGAAGCAAACATAGCACCATGCCTGCTGCTCATGTTGGGCTGTTTTCAGGTCAATTAGTGCCTCCTAAATTCTTAAAGCAGGTGCTAATCTGGTACTTAAACTGCTGAGACATTTGGCTTATTTTCTCTGTAAAAAGAAGTTGGAAGCACTTTGTATAAGAGTTTAGGAGCATAAATGAATAAACAAACACATTATTTTCCCTTATTAAGCTTCATTTTTTTAAAATAAGAAACATATTAAAAATTAAACCTTAGTTTAGAAACACTTTAAACAGCTTTCCTCTTAAAGAAAATACATGACTAGCATAGCTTGATTTGCTTCTCTACATTTATTTATTTATTTATTTTAGAAAGCTAAAATAGCATACAAGGGTATCACAAGAGGGACTGATCAATTCTACCAGGGTTTACAGGACACTATATAAGCTTTCTGAAAGAGATTACACCTAAACTGGATTATAAAATATAAAACTGTGGAGTTTTTAAGAGTATAAGAAGAAACAGCCTGGGTGGAAGAAAAGTAAGTTCAAAAAGAAGAGAGCACCATTTTCTTGAAGAAAATAAAAACAAAACAAAACAAAAAAACTGTAGAGTGCACTGGTATAAAGTCAGTAAGACAGCTCAGCAATGCAGAAGTTGAGACTATAAATTTAAGGGCCAAACAATGACATTACTCACACACCATGTTAACCAGCTTAATTTTTTCCTGTGAGTCAGTTCTTACAATTCAGCATGTAGACATAATCTTGAGGAATTTTTAATTGCAAATCCTGGATCTTCCATCCCCAAAGAATCTGATTTGGAAGGTCTGGTTAAAACCTAGGATTCTGAATTTTTACCAGGCTTTGCAGGATATTTTAAGATATACCACTGTTTGAGAAACAGGGCAGTAGATGGTAGGGGCGCTTAAGAATGGGGCACCTGGGTGGCTCAGTGGGTTGAGCCGCTGCCTTCGGCTCAGGTCATGATCTCAGGGTCCTGGGATCGAGTCCCACATCGGGCTCTCTGCTCAGCAGGGAGCCTGCTTCCTCCTCTCTCTCTCCTGCCTCTCTGCCTACTTGTGATCTCTCTCTGTCAAATAAATAAATAAAATCTTAAAAAAAAAAAAAAAAAAAAGAATGGTGTTGAGCAGGAAAGAGACATAATCAGATTTGTGTTTTAGAAACTTTTTGAGCAGCAATACAGATTACATGAAAGAGAATGGAAGCAAAACTGAGGGAGACCAATTTTAACCTTGTTAATTTGTTCACTTATACTTATTGAACATCAAGTATGGGCCAGGATCTGAACTGGATATGACATATATGTCACCAGTGTGCCGATGAGATAGGTAGTTTTTCAAAGTATTCACAGCTCATTAGCTCTGAGATCTCTTACTGTGACCTATGGCCTCATGAGGAAACGTTTGCACAGCTATTTTATTGATGCATTCTAGGGCTCATGAGGAACCAAACAGTGAAGAGAATGAACTGAAGACGATGAAAGCAGGAACAGTAGGATTTTGTGCCTCATTACATGTGAAGGGAGAGTAAGAGAGTGGTTTGGAAGCTCTATGAAGACTTCTGGCTGAGCCACCAATCCACAAGTCCAAATGGGTCATACACAAAGAACAAGTTAGATTTGATGAAGTATTCAGAAACAATGAACAAAAATGCAGCTTTGGATGCTTATAGGGATTATATATATGTAACCATTTGGTCTTTACAACTGGGGAATAAACATTCTTACCCTGAAAAGTCAGATATATTCACTGTTATTAAATAATTGGGCACAGACCATATATTGCTAATAACACGTATTACTTTTTCTTTCATTCAGAAAATTGATCAATTTTTTTTATTATTTGAAATGATTTTAGAACTAGTTAGTTGTAAAGTAACAAATCATAAACTTTAGAAAGCATCTTTCCATTTCTTACTTTCCCGTCTGCCACCTGAATGAGAACTGAAGTGAGATCTTGATAATGAGCATTGCTGCTTGCAGCACTGCCCTTACCGTACCCCACCCCCATCCCAACCACTCAACATGCCTCCCAACATAGCCTATGACCTCTCCTTGCCTTTGTTGACTAGTTATGAATTGCTGCTTTACTTGTCCAGCAAATCTAGCAGAAGAGATTTGAAGCTTCTCGGAATCACTGGTACTATAATTAACAGAGGCAATAATGAAATGAAGGTAATTTTAGGGTATCAGGTATAATGGTTTCGGAAGAAGGCTGGAGTAAATGTATGCAGAGAAAAGATTTCCTGGGCCTAAATATAGAACTCTTTGTTGATGAGAAGACTTGACATTTTCACAATATGCTTTCACGGGTAGCAACCTTTCACAGTCAGCCACAGACATTGCCTTTCTCACTTTTCACAAGCCTCTTGGAAAGAAGTGGTAGCTTTCAGAATTTTTGTGGTTGTTGTCATTGTTACAACATTTGTAAAGAATATTAAATACTATTCTGTCTTATAGTCACTTTTTTATGATTCTGTGTTACATAATTGAAATACAGATACACATAAAATTTGCAGAAGTATCAGATTTTAAAGCATTATCTTATAGGGTTCCCAGCCTTCTAAGAGGCTATGTACCCCTATTTCCCTGGTGCTTCCCTCATCATTTTTTGAGACTTTATGTATTTTATTTATGTGGCAGTTGTTCTAGTACAGAAATGAAAGTTTTTGAATTTGATAGAATAGTTTAAAAAGCAGTTAATATTTATCAAATATTTACTATGAGCAAAGTCCTTTAGTTTTTAAGTGATCTATATGCATTAACTCAATTTTTCCTTAAAAGAACATAAAGAAGTTGGTACTATTACCAACTCCCTATTACCAATGCAAATCTAAATTAGAGACTTTTTTTAAATTGGCGTCACTTTTTTTTTTTTTTTTAGATTTTTATTTATTTATTTGACAGAGAGATCACAAGTAGGCAGAGAGGCAGGCAGAGAGAGAGAGGAAGAAGTAGGCTCCCAGCTGAGCAGAGAGCCCGACTCGGTACTCGATCCCAGGACCCCGAGATCACGACCTGAGCTGAAGGCAGAGGCCCAACCCACCGAGCCACCCAGGCACCCAATTGGCATCACTTTTGACACTTTCTTCACTCTATTAATTAATGTAATTGCCCCACCTGCCTTCTAATTTCCAAAGTTTAACTGGTTATCTCTCAACTGCTTTATCTCGTTATTCACTCTGTTATATATGATTATCTGCCTTTTTTTTTTTTAAGATTTTATTTTATTTATTTGACAGACAGAGACCACAAGTAGGTGAGAGGCAGGCAGAGAGAGAGGAGGAAGCAGGCTCCCCACGGAGCAGAGAGCCCGATGCGGGGCTCGATCCCAGGACCCTGGGATCATGACCTGAGCGGAAGGCAGAGGCTTTAACCCACTGAGCCACTCAGGGGCCCTGATGATTATCTGCCTTTAATTCAATTTGCCACCATCACAGAATTCTAGTACAGAGCAAAAATATATCTATGTATCCACCATGTTTCATCAGAATTCTGCAAAGCATTTTTCATATGAGAATTATACACAATTTCTGTGTTTTATTTGTTTGCTTTCTAAGTCAGTCATTGTTGTTGACAGCACAAAAGGATTAAGCCCATGTGGAAGTCCAGATCTCCTAAGAAGAAGATGCCAAATGAGATTATACATTCAAGAGATTTATGAGAAGAAAAGCTTGTGAGGCAAAAGAGAGAACGCTAAGATAGCGGGGAGAGGTGTCAAGTGCACAATGCCGGTCTGAGTCTTATGAGGGAGACAGGGAAAGATGGTTAAGTGGGAGAATCCTAGACTGTATTGCAGTTATTAAAAATTTGGCAAGTCTAATGAGGACTCCGTAAGCCAATGCTAGCCTTCTGAGGACTATTCATTTTCTAGGAATGGATCTGATTTAGTATTACTGCTGTATGTAACCATTGGCTGGAACCAGCCCATGAGAAGCCTTGACCTGGTGCAAACATGGCCATGAATTTCAGAATGCAATAGAGGCAGTTTCAGTTCCTGCAGTTAGAGGTCTGAGAGATGCATTTTCATGCTACCATAGCCAATAATGATCTATTAGATGCTCATGTTCTGTATATAAAAATCATGTGTGGGGCACCTGGGTGGCTCAGTGGGTTAAAGCCTCTGCCTTCAGCTCAGGTCATGATCCCAGGGTCCTGGGATCGAGTCCCACATCAGGCTCTCTGCTCAGCAGGGAGCCTGCTTCCTCCTCTGTCTCTGCCTGCCTGCCTTTCTGCCTACTTGTGATCTCTGTCAAATAAATAAATAAAATCTTTTAAAAAATAAAAATCACATGCATAATGCATGAATCAATAAGATGCTACTAGATAGATTATTTTACTGCTTTTCATTTCTTTTAATTTTAAGCATGGCTTTACAAAGGA
This sequence comes from Mustela nigripes, assembly GCF_022355385.1. Taxonomy (NCBI): domain Eukaryota; kingdom Metazoa; phylum Chordata; class Mammalia; order Carnivora; family Mustelidae; genus Mustela; species Mustela nigripes. The sequence goes on from NC_081571.1 coordinate 60,887,674, forward strand.
GAAAATAAATACGAATTTGTCTAAAGGATTTTGTACCAGACTTCTTAGGAATCCAAAGTAACAAGAGCTTCAAGTTAGTTTCTTGTCTTAAGCCAAATGGCTTTTAGGTAAAGAAGTTTTTACTTCTACAAAAGGATGAGCAGATATTGATTAGACACAGAAGCTTTGGGAGAAAGATGATGAAAACAATTGTGTTTAAGAATAGAAATATTGATGGGAGATTTGAAAGATTTGAATCTAAATATTATATTTAGAACACTGTGAGAGAAAGAGAAAAAATAAACTAGGATGGGAGCCTGACAACTCAAATTCTTTTTATTTTTATTTATTTATTTATTTTTTTGGTAAGATAAACTTGGAAGAAAGATGGGGAAAACTAAGCTACAGAGCATTGTAGAAGAAAGTGTATATTACACTAGGTAAAGAGGTTTTGCAGTGAAGTATATGGATCTTGGGACTTGAACGATGATCTAATTAGAATTCACCCTAGATTTTAAGGAGGCAGGAGCTAAAATACAATAATGGGTTATGTATATAACCATTTAAGACTTACAAAAAGGGATATTAAGATCTAGAACATGTATAAATATATTTGCTGGCTTTAAAGAGAAATTTTGAAATTTCCTCTCATTTAGACTAAATCAAATATGATTTATCTTATTTATACGTTCGCTACTTTTTAGATTCATAATACATGAGCGATTAGTGTCTGAAATTTAACCCATTGTCTATTAGAACTATTTACCATTACTACATCTTGTCTTGATTTCCCAGTTATTCTTACTCAATGGAGTATATAGGAAGTATTTTCCCTCTGTTCTTTTCCACTGATCCTAGAAATTTAGGGTTTAAATAAATTAATTTCAAAGCAAGTTTGCTTCTTTTCCTTTGCCTTTCTACCTTCCTAAATTGCTCCTGTTTATTTTTTCCAACTCTTTGAAAATTCTAAATACTATATGGTTTCTTAATGGGTAAACTTTAATTTTTTGTCAATTTTGATATATTCATCACTATCTAAACTCTGAGAGAAGAATGACTACCCAACATTCCTTTAACTTCTTGCAACTTCTATGTTTTATTTTGCTTCATTAATGATTCATTATTTTTTATTAAACTCTGATTCCAAGCTTTATGATCAACAAATCAGACAAGACCTCTGCCTTCATTTCATCTGGATTCTAATACAAAATGAGAGACTATTTACCTGTATTAAAATAAATAAAACATTGCTAATTGTTATGTCTAAGGAAGGAATAAATAATGAGGTGTGATAAAATGAGAAGAGTGGCCAAATTTAGATAAGTTTTTCATAAAATGTATTTATTGAAATGTGCCAAAATTAATATTTAGCACAGTGGACACCACTGGCATATTAATTCTATTCTTAACTCTTCTTCTAAGTATGTCATAAATCTGAATTTGATAAATATATTTTAATTCTGGTTCAATTATATTACCTGATATCTGCTTAATTTGGATGACAGACACCAGTACTTAGAATATATACTAACCCCAGAGGTTTGTTAAGTGTATTTAGCTTGAGGATTGTAAACCTATGCATTGTGTTAAAAAACAGTTCACTTAGGGTATCTTTTGTCGTATCAACGAGCAGTTCCTGAAGGCAGGGAAAATGGCTGCTCCACACCGGTAGGCACACTCCCACTGGATGTCTGTTGTCAGCTGAGGCTCTCTAGTGTGCAACCCAGCTAGGATGTACCATAGTGACTACAATGACATTTGGCAGCAACACCTGCTGAGGCTTACTTTGGAGAAACTAGGTCTAAATGGCTTTCTTGCTTGCTCCTTTGTGCCCATCAGGAAATAACAGTGGTATGTCTTTAGGTTTAACCAATGATCAGTACTGTAGTCCTTTGTCTATGTCTATAATGACTGGAATACACAAAAGCCCTCCTCAATTTACAACATCAAATCAACTGTGTCTACTGTAAACAATAATCAATATAAATAGTCAAGGGGGAAGAGTATGAAGACGCCTGATCTTAAACTTTTCCAAACAGATTTTTGAAGTTACTCAAAGAATAGGAATCATTATGGTATTTTTTTAAATTTTATTTTTAATGCAACGATTGGTAGCACAATATGGAGAGTTAGCCTGGAAACTAGGAAATGTGGTTCAGATGATTAGTCTGCTACTTAGTTACTGTGTAATAGGGGCAGTTGACCTAAAGCTGTTTATTCATTTGCAAAAATGTGGCTAAGAATGTCTACATTACAAGAATTATTGATGGGGACATCCACCATGAGATATCTCACAGGGTAGTGCTTACTGCATTTTCATGGCTTTCCTTTCTGGATCTCTTATTAAACCATTGCATTACTTAATGTGTACAGTTTGCATTTCCTGATTCTCGGTTTTCACATAAAAAGAAGAGGATGAATTGAATCATCTTTTGACCTTTCTATCTTAGATTTCTTAGTCCTTGGTAAGAAAAGGCATCTAACAAAGTTGACTGTTTTTTTTTTTAATTTTTTATTTTTTATAAACATATATTTTTATCCCCAGGGGTACAGGTCTGTGAATCACCAGGTTTACACACTTCACAGCACTCACCAAATCACATACCCTCCCCAATGTCCATAATCCCACCCCCTTCTCCCAAACCCCCTCCCCCCCCT
>NC_081571.1:60900310-60996812 GCF_022355385.1 Mustela nigripes
TCCCACCAACAGTGTAGGAGGGTTCCCCTTTCTCCATATCACTCGGCATCAGGGAAATACAAATCAAAACCACAATGAGATATCACCTCATGCCAGTCAGAATGGCTAAAATCAACAAGTCAGGAAATGACAGATGCTGGAGAGTCTTTTTAGAGTCAATACTCTTGTCACTTACTATATATATATATATATATATATATATATATATATATATATATAATTTTTTTTAACCCGATCAGGGCTGTGGCTCTTTAGAAGGATGAGCTACTTATATTTTGCCAATCAGATGCACTCTCAAGAAACTCGGATTCATTATTAGTTATGCACTGAGAGGGACAGGGAGCTGAAAATCCATTTTGCTGTTATGGATTATGTACAGAGTTGATCTTTAGAAGCCAGAAACTAGGGTAGCAGCTTCTGATTTTTGAAGAGGCACATGGTTTGGAAGCAGTATTTATGGTGCCAAATTTAATATTATCCTCCCTTATACTTTTGCAAAGGCAGCAACTCCTTCTATGACCAAGTCCTATGGGTGGTTTAGGATTTGTCCTTGAAGACTCAGATGACTGTCTGTTGAAACAGTCCTCCAGATCATCCTGGGAGTATGCTTCAACTACGCATTCTCCCTTATTTGAACTGCCCAAATTAAATTTGGCTATCTTAAATTGAGAATATTGCTAAATACAGTAATTATTAGTTGTAAGTAGTGTGGCACACTAATATTGCTAATCGAAGTGTGGTATGTATATTAGCAGTACTGATATCAGCGGGACTTCTGTTGGAAATAGGTCTCAGGCCCCACCCCAGAAATTCTGATTCAGAATTTGACTTTCAATAGGCTCCCCAGATAATCTTTACGTAAATGAAAATTTCAACCTAAAAAAAATGGATATATTTCCAATGGATGAATGTCAAAACAAAGAATGCTTTGGCTTGGTGAAGGTAAGCAGGAGTTGGGTGGTACAGGTTTAGACACTGATAGCTCTAAAAAAGTCTCATTCACAACATGGAGTGGCAAAATAGTCGGATTATTTCCTGCTGTAAACTAGCTAGAAGACAGACTATGTGCTTAGGCTGTTAGGGAAACAGAAGGAAAAATTAATAATCCTGGCCTATCTAGGCTATTTCCTGTGGCTTTTAGAAACATCCCAAAGAAAGGGATATTTCAAAAAACTTAGAAGTATTTTCTCTTAAGCAAAAATAGAAAAGTACATGGCTACAAAAGTCCTGAGGACTGCAACCTAAGTTGCCCAAAAGTCACATGATTTGAAGCATTCCAAGGCTTAAAAATCAATTGTAGCTATGCTCCAAAGTACTGAAGCAGTAAGGATAAGTGGCTGCAGAACTGCATCTAAGTAGAAGTTAAGACTGGAGGCACAGTTTTATTTTACTTTTGGGCTCATGCTTGCTTTTTGTCAAACATTTGCTGAAAGACAACGGGATCCAGCACTCTGAGTAAATCAGATTAAATGTACTGTGTTTCCAAGGCCTTAGGAGAGCTGTCATTCAACTGAAGGGAGGAGAGGTGAGCAGGGCACAGAGACTGCATTTCAAAAAACAAGAACACTCAAGCTTCAGGCCTTTGAGTGCGGTCATTTTCCTATGGGACTGATCAAAGCTAATACAGAGGAACTCTTGTACTTCTGAGGTCGTGAGGTAACTATACTAACAAAGGAACTTGTATGCAGTTCGCCCAATTCACAAAGCAAGCCCTACATTGCCCAAAGTTCCATAACCAGGAAACAATATTTCCCAAAGTCTACCTCAGATGAGACTATAAAGGACAGTGGGCAAGGATAACTTCCAGGAAGACAAAGCCAGAAACAAAAGACAAGGGAGTCCTGCTAGACAACTAAGCACCTCATTCTGTTGCTCCACTCTAGCTAGCAAGATCTTAGTGTTAAAAGTACTGACCACTGTGACATTCCAATTGTTTGTTTCCAAATGGAAGTTTTTTTTTATTATAATTATCATTTTGCTTTTCTAATTTGATGTGTTGGATATATGAGGATAGATAATTGAACTTTTAGTTTATTAGTTCATCTCAAGAAGTACCATATCCCATATCCATACCTGAGGGGGAGGATTACAGGACACTCAGACCCAAGTTTGGTCTGAGTGAGGTTTGGGGAAATTATTCCCTTAGTTCATTTGATATTATAAGCAGGTTTTTATCAGAAAAGAGGTAATACGTGGAAATGTGAAGAGCAAAGGTGTAGAATTGGCAGACTGTTGTCTAACCTTTTACCATATTTGTCTTTGTCTTTTATAACAGAACCTTAATTTATCAAAAGAAAAAAGGGGGGAGAGGATTATGGCCCTGCCTTTTCAAGGAGACATCCCTGAAGTCTTACTTCTGATTTTTTTCCCTCATTAGTCAGAGGTTACTCACATGGTCACATCTCCCACAAAGAAGGCCGCTTCTTAAGAAATTATTTTCCTGAATTAAACTGCATGCTTCTGGACTCTACTAGTTTTCCTCTTGATAAAATAAAGTCCTTGTAGCTGCAACTCTTATTTTATCTCCTTTTCTTCTCTAACACTTTTATACAAAAAAGCTGTCCTAGACTAACTCTACTCATCCATCAGTGTATTCCTGCTTTTCCCAATTAACTCTACAAGAAACACTCCCTCAAAATTGCCAACAATACTTTCCCACACCAAATGGTCCTTTATCCTATCTAATTTCTCTTTAGACTTGTGGGCATGATCGGCCACACTGTCTTTGGCATCCTCTCTTTTCTCATACTGATGACATTATACTCTTTTATTATTCCTCCACTTAGCTGAAAATATTGATTTTTTTCCCCTTCTTTAGTTTTACTTACCTCATATTTCTTCTAAATCAAAGACACTACCGTAAAGTCACCAGGTCTCTTTTCTTTCCTTGCAATGTGTCCATATAAGGACATGTATATTTCAATAAACATAATTTATTAGATGTGTCTAGAAATACATTAGCTATAGCTCATAGCTATTTGCATGCAAGTATTATTTTTAGGTTAAATAAGACCTCAAATATGTAATATATAATCATGATATTACAATGATACTATGTTTACTATGTAGTAACTAAAATAGATGCATTTATAATATGAGGATTGGCTCTAGCCAATCTAGGGAAATATGTGACTGAGTTTGCCTAAGAGGTTCAGAGATGATTTCAGGAAAAGAAAGTTCAAGATAATGAAACCAGCGGTGCCTGCCTGGCTCACCTGGTGGAGCAGGCCAACTCTGATCTGAGGGTTATGAGCTTGAATCCCATGGTGGGTATAGCATTGACTTAAAAATAAAATGTTTAAAAAAAAAGATAACTAGTTAAAGAAAAACAGAATTTATTAAATTTGTTGGTCAATTGCTCCTTTCTCAGTGATGGACTAGGTCTTATACATATTATAGAACATAGAAATTGGGAATTTTCATTGGCTTTATCAGAAGCAGGAATAATACTGATGAGCTTTTGATCAGAGGGATTCTCATCAGTCAGTTTATTCTGGGTTTGCAATTTATGATTTGACTTAAAACAGCAAAGTATTAAAGGACTTAGATTTTTAAAGAACAGAGTTTTTTGGGGATTGTTTTGTTGCTGCTTTATTCTTTGATATTCACTCAACTGAATTAACTGTAAAATTTTACAAGTGAAAGTAAAAACATCCTCCTCCAGCCTTCAAAGACTTGAAAATTTCAAATGTGACTTCAAACCTCTTAATTAAATTTGCCGTTTTTTAAGTTTTTCTTTCCTGCATGTAAAGCACAAGAATTATTGCTATATGCAAAGCCAAAATGTCTCTATCCAACTTATAGCTGAAGGATGATGCATCCTTAATCCACTGTTAACTTGACCTTGATGTTGTAAGATCAGATTTTTAAGATCATGGCACTTTTTTCCCCACATACCTGGAGCGTAGCTCTTGCAAATTAAAAGATCTTTGAGTTCCAGATGATTATGTCTATAAGGAAATTAAGCCCTATATTTTAAAACTCAGAATAAAAGTGCGGCATTTTAGTTCTATCCTGTGTTACTTCTCATTGAAATAATAAGTACATTTGTCAATGGATGGAGAGTTACAATATTACTTATATGGATTACCTTGCAAAAAATGTTAACATTAATATGTCAAAATATGAAGTTCCACATGGAACTTTAGCTACTTATGTGATATTTACATGTGTGTGTATTTCACTGCAGACTCAAGTGACACAAACATAGAAAATATCATTTGATTCCTTATTTCCTTACTTCTATTTCAACACTTTCCATTATGGATGGTCATGAAGTAAAACCACACACACAAAAAACAACAACAACAACACAACAACAACAAACAGACAAATATGTAAAAAAAAATTTACTGTTGTTTGAAAAACGATGAGTATGACATTCTAATATTTAGCAGAGATGATACATCTTACAGACACTTAGTCTGGTCACAAAATGTGTGACCAAAACAGTAAAGTAAGATGTGTATGGGGGTGGAGGGAAGAGGTCACTTGGTTATCAAAAATAGATGGCCTAAAGATAATGTCTGGGCAAGGTATAGTGGTGATGGGGTTTATCAGAGAAACAGAAATACAGATGCTGAAAACTTGCAACACTTTGTAAAGAGGCATTGTGGAAAGGTCTTAACATTTGATGCCATAGTATTTCAACCTGTAACAATTTCTTCTAGGCCAATATTTATTAAACTAGTTATCTTGGAATTCTTAGAGGGTTTTATTTTTTTTTAATTATTTTAATTCACATTTTGAAATATTTTACCTTAAGATCTACAATAAATACTATCAAGGGCATATGATAAAAAACTCAACTGTGCTTTTCTTGTTTTCTTTGGTTAAACTTCAAATACGATGTCTTTTATAATTTCTATTTAATTAAAGGAAGTGGGTAGATGGTGCCATTTATCAAAATCCTATATTTGTAAGTTATGCTATTAAATATGCTGGATGTAAATTGAACATCTGTGACCTAACTTTTTAATTTTTTACTTGCCATGATCATCCTGTTGAAACTACAACTCAAAATACTAAAATCTCAGTTTATCATTCATTTCAACTCATCATTCTTTTTATATGTCTGGCTTTAAGTAGCAACATCTATATTTCTCTGAGTTAACAGCTTATATTTGATCAATAATTAATTGTTGGACCAACTAAAAATCACTGCATCTTCACTTTTTCTCACTTTTCATTTTCAATATATATTTAAAACATCAATTCAATTTCAATAACTGTCTACAATCATCTTGCTGCTTATTACCATTCTTGCTATGCCATTTAAGTCCCAATAATCCTTGCCTAGTCTATTGCAATAATTAACCAACAGATCACTCCACCTCCTGTTTCTCTTCTCTCCATTTTCTCTACTCAGTGTTATGAAATTTCTTAATTCCAAAACAAAAACACAGTCTTTTCACTGTTTTGATCCAATACCACTGATGGCTTCTAAAAATGTACAAAGTTAAGTCAAAACTGCCCAGCCTACAATGCAAGATTTTCCAAAATTAACCCTACGAGTTTTTTAAACTTATCTTCCACTTCACTGCATTGGACACTCATGCAGTTTACTAGATCTTTTTCCGTTTCCTGTTTTCCTTGTCTGGTTCTGATTTTTTTATCTTTATCCCTGGATCAATATTATTCCCTTATATATCCAACTGGCCAATCTGTTTTTTCAAGACAATGTTTTTTACAAGACAATGTTATAGTAACACCTCCAACAAACATACTTTCGTTTCTACCTGTCTACTACCATATAATCTACATTTATTATTTTTACTACTGATAATAATTTTATCTATCTACTAGGTATACTAGTCTTGTTTTGTTATATTATATTTTGTTATGGACATATCTAAACCTTCATTATATCATAAAATTGTAGAAAAAGGATCCAAGACACTTTTATCTTGATGTTCCTTCTGATAACATAAAAATAATTCTGCAATAATTATTCTATGTACACATTTCCCAAAGAAATACAGATAATTCTGATAAGTATTCCCATAGAAAGAATAATGAAAGTGAGGTTAATCTGGAATGAAGATATCTTCACTTGTTCATTCGATAACATCTAATAACTATTTCCACAGCCAAAGATTGTGCTAGGTGGTCAGAAAAAAAATCTCTTTTCAAGGAATGTATAATCAATTGTGTCAAGACAGATATTAAAATATAAATCTTTTATAAAGAATGTTAGAATATTTACAAGGCAAATAAGAGGTCAAGTATGAGGCAAGGGAAGTTTCACAGATGATAGAACACTTCGCTTCAATGTTGAAATGCAAGTAGATGTGTGCAAGTAGGAAGAATGAGGAATCATCTCTGGGTAAATGGAAAAGCATAAACAAAACCTCAAGTCATGAAACTATAATATGAACTAAGTAGTTAGTGAAACTGGGTCATGTAAGTTTGGGAGTCAGGACATAGCTGAGAGTGTGTGTCAGGATGAGAAATGGTGGAATTTGAAATTCATGTTAAAGTATTCAGACTTCATCGTCAAGACAATAGACCCAAACACTTAATTTTAAGAAACGAAGTATTTTTCATAAAGATTTTTATAAAGATTATTTTATTTTTTAAAGACTTTATTTATCTGAGAAAGCATGAAAGAGAGAGAGAGAGAGAGCACAAGCACCATGGAGGGGTAGAGGGAGATAGAGGCTCCCCGCCCAGCAGAAAGCCCTAAGCAGGACTGGATCCCAGGACTCTGGAATTATGACCTGAGATGAAGGCAGATGCTTAACCAACACTGCCACCCAGGTGCCCTATAAATATTATTTTATTTTATTTTTTTAAAACATTTTATTTATTTATTTATTTATTTATTAGAGAGAAAGAGAGACGGAGAGAGCACAAGCAGGCAGAGGCAGAGAGAGAAGCAGGCTCTCCACTGAGCAAGGAGCCTGATGCAGGACTCAGTCCCAGGACCCTGGGATCATGACCTGAGCTGAAGGCAGCGGCTTAACCCACTGAGCCACCCGTGTCCCTAAAGATTATTTTAATATAGGGTAAAGCAATTAGGTGGAATGGTGGAATTTGGAGAAAGCAATTAGGATAGGAATAAAACAAAGAAGACATAAGGCCCCTCTTTTAGCCCCCCAAAAGGAGGTCTGAAAAGGATGGAAGGAAACAACTCATATTCTAGATGGTAAAATATCATGACTTGTTCATAAAGTGGACTGGAGACTATAGAGAAAAGCAAGTATCAAGGTTGCCTCAGATTTCTGATCGATAATTGGGTGGGTAACAGGGTCTTTCATTTAGTCTACTGAGAAGGATGAAGTTTATTTTAGATAATTTACATCTGAAGTATATAAAAGGCATAATGAAAATATTTTTGACTTTGGAAACAGGGCTTATTCTTTGGTCTGATTCTTACTAAACAGGAACACTACCATATATGGGAGTACTAAGCAACTTCAATTCCACCTCTTACACTTTACATCTGTAGTATGTGTAAAACAAATGTGATAAAATTGTTGTAAGAATGGTATACACATGGGACGCCTGGGTGGCTCAGTTGGTTGAACGACTGCCTTCGGCTCAGGTCATGATCCCGGAGTCCCGCGAAGGAGTCCTGCATCAGGCTCCCAGCTCCATGGGGAGTATGCTTTGCTCTCTGACCTTCTCCTCACTCATGCTCTCTCTCACTGTCTCTCTCTCAAAATAAATAAATAAAAATCTTAAAAAAAAAAAAAGAATGGTATACACATGGTACAGTGTACATAGTAGGGCTTCGCAAGTGACAGATGATAATCTATCATCATCACTTAATGGGATATATATGGCATTTTAAGACACTTGCTTGATTTGTAACCTAGAGCAGATATACATCTTCATGATCTGGAACACTTAACTTTATTATTATATATCCACAGGTGATCAATCACCTAGCAATTGTGAATGTGAATGCAGTAAGAATATGAATGAACCATGAGAAGTGTGCTTAAAATAGCTCATCAATTTGACTGGGGAAAATAGACCTGACCTCAGCAGCTTCTATCTAAATTGGTTTTAAAAAGAAAGTGAGCAGATTGCTATTCATCACTTTTCTCATGATTTATTTCTAGATTACCCAAATGTTCCCAAATTTTCTTTTTTCTTGCTCTTGAGTCTAAGAGTTGATTCTTTCAATCTGAGGTCCAAATCAAAGTCAAAGTCATTGGGGAAGCTGTATTAACTTGCTTTTCAGATATACTATAAGTGTTAAAATATACTTGGAATTGTATTAAAATATATTTCACTTTCATACCAATGTTATACAGACAGTACAAAAATACTTTTTGTATAAAGCTCAAATTTAAAGCCAAAATGTTAAATGCCAGTAGCAAATTTTTTTTTTTTAAGATTTTATTTATTTATTTGACAGAGAGAGACAGAGCTCACAAGCAGGCAGAGAGGCAGGCAGGCAGAGAGAGGGAAGCAGGCTCCCCCGCTGAGCAGGGGAGCTCCTCAATCCCAGGACCCTGAGATCATGACCTGAGCTGAAGGCAGAGGCTTAACCTACTGAGACCCCTGGGCGCCCCACCAGCAGCAAATTTTTAAAAAAGGAAACTATTCCATTTATTTTTCTAAAGATTAGCTGCACTTTCTTAAGCCAGCTAGGTTTAAGAAAGGTACAGTCCAAGAGCGTAAGCAAGGGAATGCTTCATTCAGGAGATTTAAGTTTGGATGAACTTCAATGGCATTTTAGCACTATCCCAGCACCACACAGCTACTCTAAATTATCTTTCCTCTCTTCTCATCTTTACACAGACTGTATCATCTTTCATGGCTTTTCTTTTGGCAGATGACTCAAAAGCCTCTATTTCCAGGCCAGACTGTTCGCCTGAGCTATAGGCATATAGCCTACAACTAGCTTCTTCCACACCTGTATGTCAAAGCACTAATTTATCCTCTAACCCACTTCTCCCAAATCACTTAGTGGTGTGTGATACAGCCTGCTTTCACCGATCAACATGAGGAATTTAGGGACCATTTTAGAAAACTCCTCCTCACCATAACACAGCCATCAATTATTGGCCAAGAACTTTTGGCTCTACTGCCACCCCATTTAAAATATATTTCCCATTTTTTTCTATTACCACTTTCACTGGTAAACTCCAGGTCTTATATGCTAATCAGTCAAACTTTCCCTCTGCCTCTATTATTAGTCTTCCTCCCTCCATTCACCTTTCTGGAAATGTCCCTTTTTACATTCACAGACATAAAGCTTTGAAAACATAAGTATTGATTATGTAATTCTCTACATAAAAATGCATCAATGGCATATAAATGCCTAGAAGGAGAGTATTCACTATACCCTATAGAAATTCCCAAGATTCAGCTCTTTCCTGTATTTATAAGCTTTGTATCTTGCCAAACGTCCATTCTACTATTCTATTCCCAGCTACATAGTTCTCCAGTAACTTCAGATTCTGTCAAACCTTGTGATTTTTCTTGCTTCTAAAATTGTTCTGATATCCTAATTCCTAACCCTGACTCCTTCAGTAGAACTTCCCATTCTTTTATCTATATTTTCCACGTGTTTCACACATCCTTTTCCATATCAACTTGTAGCATTATTTGCTAATATACTTATTTTGCCCTACCAGATTAGATATCCTTGTGTTAACAGGCTGACAAACTCAGATCCTAGCATCTACTGGTAATAATAATTAGAGAAATCAATACCACTTATTGAGTACCTACAAGGCATAAGAAAATGTTGAGGAACTGTGACTATATCAACCCATCACTCTGTTACACATAATTTATGAGAAGAGGTTAAATTAAGCTTCATTGAATAAATATTTGTGCCAGAATTTGAACTGAGACACACTGGTTCCAGAATCTATAACTGCCACTCTTGCAGAGATCAGTGATTACTGACTAGATGACTAAAATGTATGAACACCCTTCATTTTGTGCAAGAGTTGATGGTTTTTATTTTTACTTCAGATTACATTCAGAAAGCAGTGAAATGTCAGAAGTTCTAGGTTATCATGATGATTAAGTGAGTTAATTTCTGTGAATTACTTGGATTACTCTTTAGTATGTTTCATGTAATCAGCAAATGAGTTCTATCACATCTGCTATTTTTTGAGAACTTCCCATAAGCTAGGTACTTTAATAACCACTCTACATAGATTGCCTATTCTTATCATTTTAGTAACTTTGAAAGGTTGACATTATTTTCTCCTTTTCATTAGAGGAGACAGAAGATTAAAACTTAAGTAATCATCAAATGTCACATGTATAGTAAGTGTCAGAGTTATCAGTACCTAAAAGAGTTATCAGTACTTAAAACCCATGTTTCCTGTTTTCAAGGGATACACAATGAAAATGAATGTAAAAATCCCAATTACATTATTATTATATATCTGATTATCTGATACAGGTACATATAAATATATACATATACACATACATATATAGAGTGGGAAAGAAAAAGAAATTCTTGTTTAAAATTTCATGTTATGTTCTTTGCTACATTATTTAACTTTGAGACAATTCTATAATTTTATCTATTGACTTCTGTTTTACATGCTTCAAGGCAAATAACTGTCAAATATGTTAACTACTATGAAATAATTAATATTATCTTTGCCTTTAAAGTAATCTTCTTCCTCATGTGTGAAAATTACTACCAACATACATTGAAAGCTTTTAGGTAAATAAAAAAACAAAACAAAAAAAAACTGAAAAATAATTCAGTTTGAGAGAGTGGGCCTTGTTTGCATAACTTGATTCTTCTGTTAACTATATTATCTTTGAAATATTACTTTAAAACTCTGAAAGTCTTATTAAACTGAACACACAGAACTTCAGTTTCTATTTCCAGACTTAGATACCCCTCAACTGCTGTCATCATGCTGTTAATTGAATGTTTGTGTGAAGATGATAGCATTTTCAACAGCAAAAGCAAAAAGATTGTTTTCAACTCTTTGATTTTGGTCTCTTCTTTTTTTGGATGTATCTAAAGCTGGTTATAACTTTGTTTCTCATTCTTTATTTACTTAAGGTTGGCTTTTGACTTTCTATTTGACAACTTCACTTTGGTGTGCGCCACTCCTTGTCACTCTAATGTGCTTTTCTTCAATAACTTCAAACACTGTAGCAGTCTCTCTAGCATCAATAATAAGAGAATATTTTTAAAAATTGTGTTATGAAGAAAAATGAACAGAGCAAATTAACTCTGAAGAACAGAATCGTCTTGACATTTATATTCATCATTTTAAAAAATATGATATCATACCAATAAGTAACTATTGTTTGTGAACAGGGAGAGTCCAATCTATAGGAAGTGAGAAGACTAAGTGAAAATATGAGGATAGAGGATTCTGGAAAATAGCAGAATAGGAAGCATCAAGAATACTCTCCTCCTAGAGGGTAACAGGTATGATGTAATTACTTTGGAACTCTAGAATCTATTGTCATACAACTTGCAAGGGAAGGCTTAGACATAAATTATATTAATTTCAGTCAATTTCAAGGCTAAATTCCTTAAAACAAACAAACAAACAAAAATCCTGGACAACAAGGCTCAGGAAAATTTACCTGGTTGGCATTACTTCATACATTTTGCCATTCACAGTTGATAGAAAATTGAGCGCATGTCTATGTGACTCTCCTGGGAGAGGACACTAGAAAGCTCGCCTGTCTGTGGACCTTCAAACCATGTACCTCTACCTATTCCCTTTGCTGATTTTAATCTGTATTCTTTCACTGTAATAAAATATAACCATGATTACAATAGTATTTTGAGTCTTGTGATTTCAGGTGATACATTGAGCCTACAGGTGATTTTAGAGATTCCTAAGACAGCATGATTTCCATATAAATGATTTTTTTCTTATGTCAGTAAAAGACATCAAGTCCCCTCATTCACTTTTCAATGCATAATTTAACCTCACATGATTTCTCTCCTCTCTTGTTCTCTTTCTTTCTTGATTTCTTCCTTTCTTCTTTTAGATCTAGAAGGGTCAGGGTGACCTATTATTATTCTCTTCTCAATGTAACAAGGTTAGATGAGCTGGTCTGGACTTGCCTTGTCATACTGTTAACTTTCCTTCCTTGGAAAAACTTATGCTTTGGAAGTACATTTTGTATTTATGAGTAGATATAAGTCTTCCCCAAGCTTGAAGTACATACTATGCACAGCAATCTGGCTTCTACTGGAACTGTGTACTAGAAGATGAAGGGCCCTTGATAAATGACTGTAAAAGGAGTATTTTGAGTCTATTCTACTATTTTTCCCTAGCTCATTGGTGAAGAGCAATTTTCTGGGGACTATTTTGTAAGCTGTACCTTCAAATAATACCAAACACTCAATTTTCTGAATGACAAGGCTTTCAAAAATGTTTAAGTTTTGCAATATGGAAGAATAGCATTAACTAATGCTATTTAATTGCAATAGATATGTCAAATAAAGGAAGTACTCAGTAGTTCTCCTTTAATTTATTAGTTATGAGAACCAGTAAGGTTTTCTTTTCTCTTCAGTTAGTAATGATATGTGTCATTAGACAATCTTTGTACTTCAAATTTTCCATCGGTTTGGTAATAATGTTGACTTCAGAGTAATGCTATGACAACTAGTACTATATTTAGGAAATCATTTCTTCCTCTTAGTCTGGATTTGTTGCTCCTTATTCTGATGGTAAGTTTTCTTATAGGTAGCAAACCCCAGAAGTAATATGTATTGGTACATTTTAGGAAGCTTATTTACATGTTGTTTTCCAGGTCTTTATGTTGAATAACAGGCACAAATGGTTAGGTCTCTAGCAAGAAACACAGTCATCTTTAAGTGGCAATGCATGTGCAACTGTTCCTTCTGTGGGGATGCCATATTCTATCTATAATGCACTTGTCTCAAAGTAAGGATCAGACAATGTTAATCCTACTTTTTCTAATAATAAAAAACTATCTCTAGAAAAGCAAGGTTAATGTCAGTATTCTTACCAACTAAAGATCATTTCCCACAAACCCTAACTCACAGAAGTGCTAATATAAATCTCTCCTAAATTCACAAAGCTCAATGGATTATCTGTCCACATTTGGAGAATTTATAGTCAGTTCGTTATTAGTTCCTTTGAGTCATTTTTACTAACTTACCTACATTATCACCAGGTAATTTCCTCAATTTACTTATATTCTTTTTCTTTTTTTTTCCTTTATTTTTTCATTTTAGAGAGAGAGAGCAAGCATGTGTTCAGGGAAGGGGCAGAGGGAGAGGGAGATAGAATCTTAAGAAAACTCCACACCCAGCACAAAGCCCAAACTGGGGCTCCATCTGGGGCTTGATCTCATAAACCTGAGATCATGACTTGAGCTGAAATCAAGAGTTGGTGTCTTACCTGACTAAACCACCCAGGTGCCTTACTTATTTTCAAGCATATCGGGAAAAATTTTTATTCATAGAATGGATTCCATAGCACTATTAGGCTAGCTTACCACCTACCATTCAAAATTCAAACTTTTACCTTAGTTAAACCTACCAACTTAATAAAGAATCATTCTTTCCTAAATTCATAGTATGTGGAGATACAGAGTCAAGCAAAGTGGAAATTTTATACTTATTTAAGCATATCATCAAGTCAGAGAAATCTATTTTTTAAACTGCTCTGAGGTACAATAAATTACAAAAAAAGAACATATTTAATGTATACAATTTGATGAGTTCGGAGATATGCATACAACAATGAAACCATCATGACAAACAATGTAATAAACATATCCATCACTTCCAAATGTTCCTTCTTACCTCTCTGTTTTTGTTTTTTTGTGATAAGAACACTTAAAAACTGAATTATTTTATCTATCATGTTTGCTTTAGCTATTTATACTAAACAAATCAATCTCTAGAATTTGAGAAACACTTCAACTAAGAAATCAAAACCATTATATTTTGGTGGTCTATTGTGGTGGTTGCCATTTTGTGGTTTTCATAATTAACATGCAATAATTGTAATAATAGTGAACATTAATTTGTACTTATATAAGAACATATTTTCTTAACAATTATATAAAGTATTAACTCTGTTTATTCATAATTCACAGGTGAGAAAGCAGAAGCCAAGAACATACAACTACAAGTGGCAGAAATGGGCTGCTTACCTCAAGCCATTTGATATTAGAGGTAGCATTCTGAACCACTTTACCCATGTTTTCTTTTTTTTTTTTTTAAGACTTTATTAATTTATTTGTCAGAGAGAAAGAGAGAGAGAGAGCAGGCACGGGCAGAGAGAGGAGCAGGCAGAGGCAGAGGGAGAAGCAGGCTCCCTGCCGAGCAAGGACGCTGGGATCATGACCCGAGCCCGAAGGCAGTGACTCAACCAACTGAGCCACCTAGACCTCCCCCATGTTTTCTTTCTGTTTATCTCCAAATCCTATGTCTCCTTTCTACTTGTTATTAAATGAATAACTGGCTTTAATAAGAATGGCATTAAAAATTTTTAAAAATGTTCCATGTATTTTTAGAATAAAGTCAGTCTATTTGCATTTTATAAGATATTAATGCCACTATTCAACTTAGTTGGCTTTGTGTTCATTATAGTTACGCCTGATGAAGAATGAGTATCCAGTACTGAGCAATAGCCTAAACTTGGTTAAAAAGTTATTTGCAGGGCGCCCGGGTGGCTCAGTGGGTTAAGCCTCTGCCTTCAGCTCAGGTCATGATCTCAGGGTCCTGGGATTGAGCCCCGAAATGGGCTCTCTGCTCAGCGGGGAGCCTTTTCCCCTCTCTCTCTCTGCCTGCCTCTCTGCCTACTTGTGATCTCTCTCTCTCTCTCTGTCAAATAAATAAATAAAATCTTTTTTAAAAAAAGTTATTTGCAAACATATTAATTATATCTTTTATTTTGTATTACTTATTTTATTTTTCATTTCCTTCAGCAATGTAATGAAATAAGAACAGCAATAAATGCTAAGAATTGAGTGTTAACTAAGTTCTAGGCACTGTTACTGTTTTAATTTAGTTAATGCTGTTTATAACTCTATGGTAGGTACTATCATTTGCCCTATTTCATTGACATGAACAATGAAGAACAGAGAGGGACAATAAATTACCAATGGTCACTTGGTTAAAAGACAAAGAAACAAGCTTTAAATATAGTACATTTGGAAGCAAAGCCCATCTTTTGTAGCTTTCTTAAAGTATATATTAAAAAATCAAGAAAAAAGTGATCAAGAAACAGAGAAATCAAGGAACCAGAGACAAGAATATGCTGAAAATGAATTTCAAAATATTTGGAAGAAAAATTAGACAGTAACAATATATTTTGTTTAGATTTTGAAGAAATACTTCTCTTATGTCTGTGAAAAATGTTTTCTTTAATGTTTTATTTTAAAATGATTAATCCTTTGGTCTAATAACACATTAAAATTATTTAATTAAAATATTTGTTTTCATAAAATAAAATATACTTTGTAGGAAGACAATTTTCAAATTATTATAGGGAATTTCTTCTAAAATGCATGAACAATTATCAAAATCTAAACCTAAAGCATCTGGGACTTTTTAAGTGTCCTAAATTGGTCCTTAAACTTTTAATTAAAACTTTCACTTAAGAACAATATTTATGAGCATCAATTTTCATCAATAGTAAGTGTTCTTACTATTCTATAGTTTTATAATGGATATATTAAACTTTAATACTTGTATCTGGAATAATCAAACTATCTAACATTGACAACTCATTGATCAACTGTGCTCCTGAACACTTTATTTGATGCCAATAGGAACACAAGGAGAATTTAAGCAATAAAAAATATTTCAAAGAGTTGACATATTCCAGTTTAGTACTTACTGTTTGTCAGAGAATAGGTTAGGCTTTAAAATTTTGATATCTCACTTGCATGATAAAGAAAGTGACAATAACTTCTTTTTAGTTCTTTCATATTCCATTGATTTTCTTCCCCACTACACATATTTTTGATAAAGAAATCAGTAACTTTGAATGTTCTAGAAATTATTTTCAATGACACTGTTGATAAAGACAGAAACACCCAAGTACTCATGTTTACAACTAAATCTGTCTTGATTTCTTATAGAAATTCATTCCATAGATATTACATATGTTAAAAGGTTAACTAAGAAAAATGAATTTCTTGTTTTTATTGAATAGTATGAAAAAAGGAACCGATGAACTGCATATATATTATGCTACTGCAAACTATAAGATTAAGAAGTTGGCAAGTACACAGAGTTTGAAGTTTGTTGAATGTTTGTGTGCTATATAAAAAAAACTAATACACACACAATAAACATTAAATGAGGTGCAGGTCTATTTCAACATACACTCAAGCTAAAATGTATGCATTCATTCAAAATATGTGATTTCCTAACTTGTGTTCACTCTACCAGTAAGAATTAGAATGTATGATGTACAAAACATGAATGTTCTGTTTTCTTTGGAAAAAAAGGGAAAGAAAAAATTTCATGGTTCACTGGAATACTGTTAACTCTAATAAGTGTCAAATGTGGACATATGTGTATCAGTCTCAATAGAGAGTGTTCATTAAAAGCTTTCCTGAAGAAATGAAATACGAAGCTGAGAGTGTTAACTATGTAAAGAGGAAAGAGAAGAGTGTTCCAGGCAGAGTAACCCAATACTATCCAATGCATAAGGTATCCTGACATTTTGGAGAAACAAAGAAACACACACAAATGAAGATGCCAAGAAAGACAAGAGAAAGGAGACAATGGATGGGCTTTAAACGTAAGGTTAAGAAGTTAGGGGCGCCTGGGTGGCTCAGTGGGTTAAAGCCTCTGCCTTCGGCTCAGGTCATGATCTCAGGGTCCTAGGATCAAGCCCCTCATCGGGCTCTCTGCTCAGCAGGGAGCCCGTTTCCCCCCTCCCTCTCTGCCTGCCTCTCTGCCTACTTGTGATCTCTATCAAATACATAAAATCTTAAAAAAAAAAAAGGAAGTTAGGACTATATTCTAAGGAAAACATTAAACTACTGAAGGAATGAAATAAGTGACAAGATCAGATTTACATTTTGAAAATTAATTTCAAATATGGAGTGGGTGAATGGGTTGAGAATGGATGTATGGATTTTGGTGAGTATTACTGATTGCATTTATCTAAAGGAATGGTGAGAATAATTCTCATTAAAATGGTGTTAGTGGAGAAGGATATAAAAGAAAATATTCTAGAGTTATTAAAAAAGGAGATTTATCAAAACTGGGTGATCTCTTATATGGGATGGAATACAAAGGAAGAGTCAATTATGGTCTCCAGTTTATAGATTGATGAACTAGATAAATTAGGAAAAAATTACTGGCAGAATATATACCAGAAGAAGACCGGGTAGGACAAATAGGTGGGAAATTATGAACCATCCTATATTTATTTATTTGAAATATGTATGTATATGCAAGCTTATTAATAAAGTTGGAACCTAATATATATGGTAATTACTGGCTAAGTTTAATACCTTAATGAAGTGAAGTAATGATAAATTATTCAACTTTTCCAAATCATACACATTTACACAATGTGCTACAAATCAAATCAATTCAATCAGCTTTTTAGTTTTCAAATCCTTTAATACAACTATAGATATTACTATTTTCTCTAACCACTACAAATAACAGATGATTTAAGGAGACAGTTATTTATTAATGCATTTTAGGCTTTCTTAGGAGGTGAATGAAAGTCTATTATAACTAATGATTTTGGATATTTCTAGATACACTATAAACAGAAATTAGAGATGCTAATTATTTAAAAAAATAGTTGATATATTTTGTACCCTAAAAGTAAGAAAATACTTTCTTTTCTAATTGTTTATACATTTTTAAAATCAAACTTGCAGTTTATTATACACTAAGTCACTTAACATCAATGAAGATGGATCTATTTTGTTGAGGTTAATGTTCCCTTTTGGGTCAAAGACAGTTTGTGACCACAAGTGACTCTTGAACTTTCCTATTAAATAAGGCCTATATAAAATGTGCTTTCATTTCTTTAGCAGAATGATGTATAAATGTAATGGTGTAAATGTGTGAAAATGGTGAAAATGTAAATGTGTTATTTTATCATTTTATTGCAGCCTCTGAAAATTTACAGTAGAAAATTTTTTGACCTATAGGTCATAAACTTTGGTTCATCATGGTGGTGTCTATTTGTTTGACTTGAGTATCTCAAATTATTTACCTCTTCTTTTTCCTTTTCTCTCTCCCTTCTTTCCTATTCCTTTTTCCTACCCATTCTCTGAAGCTCACCCTAAAACTCTCTAGATGTCCCAGCCTCTCCCCTTACTTCATGTTTCTCTAACAACACCATCTTTCCCAGTCAGAACAGATTTATCATTTAACAGTTAAAAGGATATAGGTTGGTTGAACAAGATTAAAGTCAAAGAAAGCAGTGAAATCCAGGGAGGGCAATCCTTCAGAAGATCTTTTAAAGTACTGAAATAAATATATAACAAAGATCTGAAATATAAATCACAAATTCTGATGTTGATACTAAGAAGTCAATAATTCAATTTTTGCTAAAGATGAACAGAACTTTTCTAGACCTGGAGAACCTTATGCTACATCAAATTTCTGTAAGAACTTTCTTCTATATATTTATAGTTTTTAAAAGGGGAAGAAATAAAAAAATGTCAAAGTGTCTATTTCAAGAAGTTATGGCCTAGATCAATGACTTTCTGAGCAAGGGGAATATGAATATAAAAATACTGAAATTGACACTAGTAACTTCTGCAATGTAATAATCACCTCTATAAAGATGGATTTTTTATGAAATAGATAAAGCATGGGAATAATTTCTTTGAAACAAAAACTGCAGGTGACTATCAAAAATATCATGGTTGATTCAAAAAATTTTAGTTCTTCAAAAAGTTCTCAGATTACCAATGAGAGAAGAGATTATTTGAAGACAGTCAGAGTATTGGGGTAGCTCATAATGATCTCCTCATAAATCTTAGGGAAAATATTGCTTCAAACAAGACTATTCAACCCAAAGCAGTGGAGAAAATATTTGCAAATCATATATCTGATAAGGGATTTTTAGCCATTATGTATAAATAACTCACAACTCAATAATAAAAAGACATTCAAATTTTAAAAAATAGGCAAATTATTTGAATAGATACTTCTTCAAAGAATATATAAAATGGCAAAGACAGACATGAAAAGATGTTCAGTGTAATTAGCCATCAGGAAACTGCAAATTAAAACCATGATAAAACACCACTTTAGATCCACTAGGATAGCTATTAAAAAAAAAAAAAACAGGCAATAACAAGAGTTGTTGAGCCTACAGAGAAATCAGAACCCTCATACTTTGCTGGAAACTAATATGCTACAATCGCTCTGGAAAACATGTGAATTGTTAAATATAGAGTTGCCATATAACCCAGCAATTTCATTGCTGGTATAGCACAAAGAATTGAAAAGATATGCCCATGCCAAAAATTATGTATGAATATTCATAGGAGCATTACTCATAACAGCCAAATGTGGCAACAACTCATATGTCCATCAACTGATGAAAGGATGAGATATACTCATACAGTGAAATATTATATGAAAACACAAAGGAATGAAGGACTGATTAATGGTATGATATGGAAAACTCCTGGAAACACCGAGCTAAGGCAGGCTGGGAAGATGACAGAGTTGGAGGACCCTAAACTTGCCCCTTCTTACAAATACAACTAGGTAACACATCAGCCTATGTATTCCAAAAAAAAAAAAAAAAAAGACCTGAAAACTGGCAGAACAAACAGCACAACAAAGGTAGACAAGAGGCCACATCAAAGGGCAGAAATATAAGTTGATACCTAAAGGGATCATGGCTATTCCTGAACATGGGGAAGCAGAGAGTGTGATGAAGGACAAGAAAAAGATGATCACATCAGGGACCGTGCATGGGGAAGATGAACCCCCATAACATCAGGCTTTAAAAGAATGAGAGACTGAGTTCTTACAGCTAAGGGGATTCTTAAAATCAGCCTCCTGGGCTTTGAGAGAATCCTGCACCCCACATTTAAAGAGGTAGCAGGACAAGCAACCTGAGGGGATACAGCATAGAACCAGCAGTTTGAAAAACACCAGGGGCATACAGGAGGGAGAGTGATCGCAGAACATGGCCTGGGGAGGCAGGGATCATGGGAGGCCTCTCCAGGAACAAAGAAGCACAAGCTCCTACCCACAAGTAAAACAACAGCCAGCCACCTGCAGGAACCACACAATGCCACCAACAATCATTACCTAACTCGCTTATACCAACACCCCCCACTCCCATGCTTCTAAGAATTCACCCTTTCCAGTCATGCTCACCTCAGTCCCAGCACTGTAGGCCTCTTTCCCCAGAAGACCTGTGCAAACCTTGCCAGTACCGTGTCTCCTGACCCCATACCTTTTGCAGTGCCTTGGTCTTGGCAGTGGCAGTGGCTGTAGCAGGCTCTGCAGAAGTCTGATGTATATCTTGCTAAAAGTGCAGGACTCACCCACATGCCCCTTGCATGCTGGCTTAGGCTAACTGATTCCTACAGCAGTAGCTCCAGCTCTCAATTAGTAAGCAGACCAGTGTGTACTTTGTTAAAATGCACCCCACACCTGGCAGGGACCAAACATGCCCACAACAGGCAGAGAGAACCATTGCAGACAACTGAACTAAGTGGAAAAGAGGCAAGAACACAACAAGGCATACATAACACACACAGGAGACATTCTCAGAAGTGACAGGCCCTGAGGAATAGGGGACACTGCACTGCGGAGCATTTAAAGACATCTTCATAAGGGCATTACCTTCAAGAACAGGAGGTGTAGCTGACCTTCCTAATGCAGAGAAACAGATTCAGAGAGTTAGAAAAAATACGTAGACAGAAAAATACATCCCAAATGAAGAACAGGAACAAACCACAACAAGAGACCTAAGTGAAACAGATAAAAGTAGTATGTCAGATACAGAATTTAAAATAATGATTATAAAGACACTCACTAAACTTGAGAAAGGAGTGGAGGATGTTAGTGAGACAATTACCAAAGAGGTAAAAAGGAATCACCCAGAGATAAAGTACACAATAAATGAAATTCAAAATACAGTGGATGAAATAAACAGCAGGTTAGATAAAGCAGAAAAACAAATTAATAACATGAAAATACAGAGTAATGGAAAGGAACTAAGCTAAGCAAGTGAGAGGGAAAAAATTACACAAATTTAGAATAGTTTGGGGTAGTAAAATGATTCCATCAAGCATAATAACACTTGCATTACAGGGATTCCAGAAGAAGAAGAGAGAGATACATGCATCCCTATGCTTATAGAACCATTATTTACAAAAGGCAAATTATGGAAGCATCCCAAGTGTCCCTCAACAGATGAATGGATAGAGAAAAGAGGAGATACACACACACACACGTATTATTTGGCCATTGAAAAAATGAAATATTGCCATTTGCAACAACATGGATGCAACTAGAGAATTTAATGTTAAGTGAAATAAGTCAGTCACAGAAAGACAAATACCATATGATTTCACTCATATGTGGAATATAAGAAACAAAACAAATGAGCAAAGAGAAAAAAGAGAAAAAAACAAGAAACAGACTCTTAATTACAGAGAACAAACTGATGATTACTAGAGGGGAGGTAGGTTGGGGGATGGTTGAAATAGGAGCAGGGATTAAGGAGTGCACTGGTGATGTGATGTGTGGAAGTGCTGAATCACTGTATTTTACAACTGAGACAAATATAACACTGTATGTTAACTACACTGGAATTAAAATAATTTAATGAAAAATAGCTAAATGTAAGCAAGCAGTTAGAACTGCATGCAAAGTGCAAGTAGCCAGTTATATACATATTATATGATTACATTTATCTAAAATATCCATAATGGGCAAATTTCTAGAGACAGAAAGTAGATTATTGGTAGCCATGGGCTAGGGGAGTAGAAAGAGAAGTAACAGTTAATTAAGCGTATGATTTCTTTTCACTATAATGCAAAGGTTCTAAAATGACTGAATTATATGTTTAAGTGGGTAAATTTTACAAAATATAAATTATATCACACTAAAACTTTTAATGGAAAAAAACTAAAAACTTTCATAGCCTTCTCAAAATTTTGCACATAAATTTATTCCTCATTTAATGACAAAACTAATGCCTTCATTTTTATAATACATTAAGAAAGATAATTAAATTTTGTTTACTATAGTGTAATACTTTTAAAATTGTTATCAGGTGACATATTTTAACTTTATTAAGTCAATATATTACAAAATAAATATTTGGCTAAAATGATTTTAAATAATGTGGATCTACTTTCCTTTGTATTATAAGTATTTGTACCATAAATGTGCTATGTATTTTCACTGACTTCTAGATTTTGAAACTGTACATTTTTATCACATTTTGAGTATGCTAATACTTCCTATTTGCTCCAAATTATAATTACTACTTACATACTATGTTATTTTTGTAACAATTATTTTAAAATTATATTTAAAACACTAAACTTATGATAAAGAGATAACATTTTGACATAAGATAGTTTTTTTGAAAGCCCAAGATTAAGAAATGTCATCATTTTTCCCCAAGTAACTTTATCCTGTGCTCCTTACTGTGGCTTTTCAGACATTAGACTATGACACTATTCTTCTTATAGACAGTGAACTGATTTTCTATCACTGAAATACTCCTTCCAAGTTCCCACTGGTTCTTTGATATCTGATTCTAGACTACACAAAAAGTTGCATGTTCTCTCAATTTTCTTCTCTTAATTTTTCAAAAGCAGTATCAATAAGTACTATAAGCAACAAAGCAAGGAGGCAACCCATGAAATGGGAGAAGATATTCACAAATGACACTACAAAGGGCTAATATACAAGATCTATAACAAACTCCTCACACTCAACACACACAAAACAGATAATCATGTCAAAAAATGGGCAGAAGATATGAACAGACACTTCTCCAAAGAAGACATACAATGGGGACGCCTGGGTGGCTCAGTGGGTTAAAGCCTCTGCCTTCGGCTCAGGTCATGATCTCAGGGTCCTGGAATCGAGCCCCACATCAGGCTCTCTGCTCTGCGGGGAGCCTGCTTCCTCCTCTCTCTCTGCCTGCCTCTCTGCCTACTTGTGGTCTCTCTCTGTCAAATAAATAAATAAAATCTTTAAAAAAAAAAAAAAGAAGAAGACATACAAATGGCTAACAGACACATGAAAAATGTTCATCATCATTAGCCATCAGGAAGATTCAAATCAAAACCACATTGAGATGCCACCTTACACCAGGTAGAATGGCCAAAATTAACAGGACAGGAAACAAGAAGCGTTGGAGAGGATGTGGACAAAGGGAACCCTCTTACACTGTTTGAGGGAATGAAAGTTGGTGCAGCCACTTTGGAAAACAGTGTGGAGGTACCTCAAAAAATTAAGAATAGAGTTACCCTATGACCCTGCAATTGCACTACTGGGTATTTACCCCAAAGATACAGATGTAACGAAAAGAAGGGCCACATGCACCCCAATGTTCATAGCAGCAATGGCCACAATCACCAAATTTTGGAAAAAGCCAAGATGCTCTTCAACAGACGAATGGATAAAGAATATATGGCCCATGGAATATTACAGCCATCAGAAAGGATGAATACCCAACTTTTGTATCAACATGAATGGGACTGGAAGAGATCATGCTGAGTAAAATAAGTCAAGCAGAGAAAGTCAATTATAATACAGTTTCACTTACTTGTGGAGCATAAGGAATAACATGGAGGACATTAAGAGAAGCAAAGGAAAAGAGAATTGGTGTAAACTGGAGGGGGAAACAAAGCATGAGAGACTGTGACTCTGAGAAACAAACTGAAGGTTTTAGAGGGGAGAGGGTGGGGAGATGGGTGATCCTGATGGTGGGTATTAAGGAGGACATGTATTGCATGGAGCACTTGGGTGTGGTGCATAAACACTAAATCTTGGAACACTGAAAAAATAAAATAAAAAAAATAAGGACTATAATCACTACATTGTCTCTAAAGAAGAGTATCTGGGTAAGTTCAAGTATGATATATAATAGCTTGAAAATGTGAATGCCAAAATTAGCTGCTGCAGCATCATCTGGCTTTGGTAGCTATACAGAGTATAGTACAACATCATGGAGCTCTGCTTCTTTGTGCCTGCCTGATAACTGCTGAGAAATTATATTTGGTTCAGAGAGCAATATTTTAATAATGAGACTTTGGCTTTTAAATTACATCATGCTGAAAGTTACTAATTTCTCCTTTCCCATTATTACATAAATATCTCTGGAGGCATAAAGCAAAATACAAAGTGTTTTCTCAAGCTTTCTTTTTTTATTTTTAAATTTAACCTTTATTTTATTTTTTTCAGTGTTCCAAGATTCATTGCTTATTCAGTAAGTCCAGTAAAATTTTACCTACCAAAGGAAAGGAAGAAATGAAAATAATATGTAATAAAATCCCAATTCACTCTTTGAAATAAATTGATGTCAACTTCTAAGAAGTACTTGAATATATCTGGCTTTCAGCTTAAATCCAGAAAATGGATTTAACTCACTAGCCAACTGTTCTAGTACCTCAATTCATCCAGACAGGGCTGCTTCCCTCTCTTATGGTTTGGGTGGAAACAAAGCAAAGTATAAAAGTGAATAGTTGAGAAGGACTAATGTCTGTCAGGGTAAATTAGGGGGAAAAAAATACACGGTTTAAGGGAAAAATAAACACTGAAATACAAAGAGAAAGAAGTATCACTATTAAACTTAAAAGAAAAATAGAATGTCTATTTTCCAAAGAATGCTGAGGAAAATATCAAGTAATTTCAGCTTCATGTGCATAATACAATACAAAAATATATGGCTTTTACAAAATCATGCCAGGAAATTACAAAGAAAAAAATGTGATGACAGTCATGAAACCAACAGTTAGAAACAGGGTAATGACATTCAAAGTAGGTCAGTAAATCGCATTATACATTCAAATTAAGTTTCAAAAAGAGTAAAATTTACATGTAAAAAAGAAAAATTAATACAGATTATTTTAAATGTGAACTTGAAATAAGGAAGACATTTCTAGGTATAATTCTATAGAAGAAAGATTAGTATTTTCAAATAAATAAAACTGTAAACTCTTCCATCAACTGAAATGACATAAAAATCTGAAAAATAAACTATGAAAATATTTGAAATACTTATGGCAATAAAGACTGAATATCTTTAATTTAATCAAATCATCTCATAAACAAAAGTTCCTGCACGCTCATATTATTCACATAAATTTAAGATAAGGTAGGATCTAAAGAGACTGTAGTATTTTCTTTTTTAAAGATTTTACTTATTTATTTAACACAGAGAGAGAGAGAGATCACAAGTAGGCAGAGAAGCAGGCAGAGAGAAATGGGGAAGCAAGTTCCCTGCCGAGCAGAGAGCCCTTTGCAGGGCTGGATCCCAGGACCATGAGATCATGATCTAAGTAGAAGGCACAGGCTTAACCCACTGTACTACCCAGGCACCCCAGGAGACTATAATATTGAGACCTAAAGGTACAACTCTTTAGAGCCCAAATCCAGTTTTTACTTCTGGGTTACATGGTGTTTCTTTCATATTTTATCTTCTACTTTACTTGACCACAAAATAAATCAAATACTGACAATACTACTTTTGTGTATTTACTGTCAATATATATCTGTTCTTTCATTAGAATAATCCCTGGCTTTTTTCAACAAAGTGCGATTCATCCTTCTGTGAGATATTTTCTTCAATTTGCATATGAAATAATACAAGAGGGGGCAGTCAGAATTAATAGATACTAACCCATCTTCACAATTTGTTATCAATATTTACATTTTATTATTTATTATTTATTATCAATTCAGCTCAGTATACCTAAGAGACCCTCGGTTATAAGAATTATCTATAGTAGTGAATAGTTTAGTGACAAGAGAAATTAAAATGCAGTTACCTAAAACTATATTTTTTCCTTTTGAGAAAATGTAAAAGTCTATAGTAGGACAGAGTTTCAATTACAAGTTTCTAATTGTACTTAAAAGTGAACCTGATAATGACTCTTACAAGCTACAGTGTATCCTGTCTTTTCTATCTGTGCAGTTGCATATTTGCATTTACAAACCAGTATGTAGAGACTGTGTGGTTTTTAAACACTTTACACAAATGCTATCACTGTTTCCATTATTTTGTCTTTTATCATTATTATATAATCAATACTATATACACACACACACACACACAAAGACCTAAGCAGTTTACTGGAAAGTTCAGAATATGAGTTTTAAAACCAGCTAACATGTCAAATCTGAATCTTTCCGAAACATTTATTTTTGTTTATTTTTTATTTTTAAATATTTTATTTCTTTGACAGAAAGAGAGCACAAAAGAGTACAAGCAAAGGGAGGAGCTGAGGGGGAGCAAGAAGCAGGCTCCCCACTGAACCCATCATGCGACCAGAGCCCTGGGATCATGACCTGAGCCCAAGGCAGACACTTAACCAACTAAGACACACAGGCACCCCTTCTAAACATTTATTTATATCACATATATTTAGATGACATATTTTGGTTCAGAGAAATAATCATATATTTAATTTAACATTAAACATTTAAATAACATTAATAACATTTAAATAATTAAATAAGTATTTTATGTTTTAATATGTTATGTTATTTATCATTGTATGTTACCAGATAACCTTTTATTAATGGATTACTTGAATGGCCATTGTTTGCCCACAGGATAATGTTTAAATATAAAGTAATATTCTTGATTCTTATTTTCCTTCATTATGTAATACTACTCGTGGCAGTTATGTTCCTACCTATTCTACATACACACCTATCGCTCTTCCCTTAGGACTTACACTATAATTTATAAGATTTAATTTTATTTTATTTACCATTATGGTACCCATCAAGGATTCTTTGGAATATTTTTATTAATAATATTTAACTAATATAATATTAAATAATAATATTTAATAATAATTCTTATTAAAATATAATAAATATATATTTAAATTTATATATAATAATAAAATATAAAATATATAAATAAAATATTTAATATTTTATTTTAATAAAAGCATGCATTCTTCATCACCCACCATCTGCGAGCTTGTCAATTTCATCTTACCTAGGCACAATGAAGTACTACATGGCTTATAAAATCTTCTCAACAGTAATGTCAATTTTGACACAGAATAGTTTTTTTTTCTTTTTTCTCATCATTGTTTACCAAAGTCAGTACCAGTAATCCTCCTAGGGACTTAAAAGAAACACACTCATGCATGAGCACAGACGCCACACCAACAAAACTTCCCCCTTCCTTTATGTGATCTAAAACTGTTGAAATTTCTTAGCAGTTATTTATATAGATCTTTAATATAGGTTAATTCTATATGGTCTCTTAAGTTTCACTAAGTAAATTTAGCTGACCTCCACTAACCTGAAAACCTATATTATACATTATTTTTGGTTTAACATGCCACATATTTCTGTTAACAAATGTTTTCTTTGACTACCAAAAGTTTTAAATATGTGAGAATATCAACAAATGAGTTTAACATAGTTTATCATAGTTTTTGTATAAATCAGACTTACAGAATAATCATTAGCACATTATAAAATAAACAAATTTGTTGAAAAAAAATTTGTGTAGATATATTTTAGAGAATATTTGTTGTTGATTTAGCATTGGCATTGTTTCTGCTTCATGTTTTTCTTTTCATCTCTTGTTCCAAGAATGTTTAGGGTTTTATTTATTTATTTATTTTAGCATAATGACATTCTTAAGTAAAGTATTTGTGGGGAAAAAAAATGATGTTAACTCTTTATGTCAAGGTAGAAGTGCAATAATTATCTAATTTAGAGACAAACAACAGAAAGAAAATCATGTAGAAAATATGTGTAGGTGATGCCACTTTTATAAACTGAATTATATTTACCCACTAACATTTTAGCAAATTCATAAATTTCATAATTGTGTTTTTGGGGATTTTTTAAAAAGTAACTTTAGCTCTAAATTTTAAAACACTGACACACATAGATTTTCCACATTCAAGATTTACATAAAATTTAAAAACACATTAAAACTTTAAATTGCATTAAGTATATTTTTTCTAATGTATCTTTGACGCATTCTGGCAGAATATGTTTAGATCATAACTATTTTTATATAAATAAAGTCTTTAACCAAAATATTTATTCAGTTTATTAAAAAGTACGATATTATCTCCATGATTTGAATAATGAAAAGTAATGCTTAAAACCTGAAATATTTATTTACCAAAGATGTCTATAATTAAAACACAAAGCAATAAATAGTCATAGCCAAATGTAGTGTTACTACATGAGATTCAAAAAAGGAGTGAAGTTTATGAAACAATTTGGTGATGCACTTGAGAACAAAATGATACTCTTATTGTCTTTTAAAAAACTTCATCTTTTGAACTAATGGTGATGATCAAACAATCTATTAATTAAAAATTATTTAAATTCAATTTAGTTAACATATAGTATTATTAGTTTCAGGAATAGAATTTAGTGATTCATCAGTTGCATATAATACCCAGTGCTCATTATATCAAGTGTCCTCCTTAATGCCCATCACCCAGTCATCCCACCCTTCTGCCTCTTCTCCAGCAACCCTCAATTTATTTCCTACAGTCAGGAGCCTCTGGGGCCACCTGGGAGTTCAGGAGATTAAGCTTATGTCTTCAGCTCAGGTCAGGAACCCAGGGTCCTGCGATCCAGCTCCACATTGGGCTCCCAGCCCAGCAGGGAATCTGCTTCTCAGTCTGCCCCTCCCCCTGCTCACGTTCTCTCTCATGCTCTCTCCCAAATAATTATTTTTTTAAAAAAGTAAAGAAAATAATTTGTAAAGAAAATAATTTGGAGTAATATCTAAACTACTACATTTTTTTA
This sequence comes from Mustela nigripes, assembly GCF_022355385.1. Classification (NCBI taxonomy): domain Eukaryota; kingdom Metazoa; phylum Chordata; class Mammalia; order Carnivora; family Mustelidae; genus Mustela; species Mustela nigripes. The sequence goes on from NC_081571.1 coordinate 60,929,199, forward strand.
CTGCAACAGATGATACTTTGTAAAGAGATTCTTTTCAAACAATTCCTACATATACACCATCATATATCCATGATTAATCTCCTTTTACTACATATGCCTGTAAGATACCACATGTGTGATATGCATTCTAAGAAAGTGCTGTAGTGTTTTGTGACTATGTTATTGTCACAATTATGTTCACTGCAAATGGGAAGCAGAGAGTTCATCACCTAGGATAAGAGGTAAGGCACACCAAGGAGGCCAACTTTCAAACTGCCAACAAATTCCAAAGAAGCAGAGGGTGTAAAAAATAAATCCTTCTCATTGGGAGGTCATATAATATTAAACTGAGGGACTTGGATTTAAAAATGGATAATAATCCGAGTATAAAGGTAAGGGTCAAGGGATTTGTTTCTCTTTTCCCCTTTCCCATTTCCTCCTGAGGGACAGTGTGCATTACAGTTATTATAATAAATATTATGGAATCATGAGTTTGGGATTAAAACCAACTTGGCTTTAATTCATATCTTTCTAATTATCAACTGTGTGATAATACTGCTCTGTTTTTCATTTTCCTTCTCACAAAAATAGCACACTTTTTTGGTGCTGCAAATCAGATGCAAATCAACGAACGTGAAACCACCTGGTGGAGAATGAGTTTAAGTCCACTGCTTCTGTAACAGTTTCCTGATTTAATATTTTATAAAGGAAGGAAACCTGCATTGGAATTTGTATCACAAAATGGTTCACCAGAATTTGATACTTTGTATCTACTCATTTTCTTGGGTAATATATCTGAGTTATTATTTAAAGGAAATTCTAGTATCTCTCCTTAGAGTAAGGTAGATAGAATAAGTCTGGACTATGTGTACATCTTTGGTTATAAGCATAAGATATCTTACTTAATTTACCTAATATATAAGCTAAATGCTGTTCTCATTCTGATTTTTCCAATGAGGAAATTGATACCAGAGATAAAACAGCACACCTAACTTCACATTGACAGTAACTGGTGAGTCCAAATTTGAAGACAACTGGAACACACAACTTTCTGACTTCAGCTATAAGCACACACATGTGAAACTGAGAAAACGTCCCAAAAGTAATGTGGAAGTACAAAATACCATAAGGAATTTTCCATACCATCCTACCAGAAAATTTTACTTCTTTTTGCCCTGTCAAACTAGTCCTTCAAATTTTGCTTTTATTTGCCAATTACAGTCATCCATTCTTATAGTGCTACCTCAGTGATGGCCACATAAAAGTCTTCCGGCCAAAGAAAATGATGTCAGCTACTAATGCCCCCCAATTCAGAATAGATGGAGTGCCATCTATTCTGATTTCTTGTGTTTGCATTTACTAAAGACCTTGTGGCCTTCATAATATGTTTTGTCAGCCTGCCCAATGCTAACATTTAGTTAAATCTTTTTTCATGTTTAATTATCAATATACAACATGCCTTTGCCTTATATGTATAACACACAAGTCAAACTGGTTTGATGAACATAAAATGGAAAATAAAATATACTGCTCTCTATAACCCATTCCATTTCTCAGAAATAACTGCTGTTAATTTTGTTTATGGTGATTACAACCATTCTCTCCAAGGGTATTGCATATCTCTTCTTGCTAACAATTTAAAAATTAGAGATAAATGGTATGAAGTACTCTGAAGACACAACTGTCATCTGTTACAAATGGCAATCTTCAAGGACAGCCCAGCCTCCAATGTCAAAATCTTCTACATAGTACCAAACTACAAAAGAACCAAAATCTTTTCCTCCCACACTTTCTCCCAACATGCTGGTGATACAAGGGATTTGGCTTGCTATACACAGTTTTAAGGTATGGTGTTTGAGAAACAAAGAAAGAGACCAGTACCAAAAGCTCACAAATTAGTGTTAAGATATACATGAAAAAAGGAACTAGGAAGACAAACTATTAAAGGACAAGGTAAGATTAATGGTTAGACAAATGATCAGAATGCAAGGTCTCTTTTAAAGTTATAGGCATACCCTATTTTATTGTGTTTTGTTTTACTGTTCTTTCTAGATACTGTATTTTTTTTTAAGTAAAGGTTTGAAAAAACCCTGTATCAAGCTACTTTTCCAATAGCATTTGTTCACCCTATGTATCTATATCACATTTTCATATTTTTCTCACAATATTTCAAACTTTTTCATTATTATTATATTTGCTATGGTCATCTGTGATCAGTGATTACAACTCACTGAAAGTTCAGATGATGGTTAGCATTTTTAGAAGTATTATTTTTAAAGATTTTATTTATTTATTTGACACAGGGAGAAAGAGATCACAAGTAGGCAGAGAGACAGGAAGAGAGAGAGGGAGAAACAGGCTCCCTACTGAGCAGAGAGCCCAACATGGGGCTGGATCCCAGGACCCTGAGACCATGACCTGAGCTGAAGGCAGAGGGTTAACCTCTGAGCCACCCAGGCACCCCAGAAGTAAAGTATTTGTTTTAACAATTTATTTATTTTAGAGGGAGGGAAGGAGAGAGAGAAAGAGAGAGAGAGCAAGTGAGATGGGGGAGGGGCAGATGAAGAGGGAGAAAGGATTCTTAAGCAGACTCTGCAATGAATGCAGAAACCTAAGTGGGGCTCAATCTCATCCCTGACATCACCACCCGAGCCAAAATCAAGAGTGAGCCACTCAACCAACTGTACCACCCAAACACCCCAGGAGTAAAGTATTTTTTAATAATCTTTTTAGACAGAATTCTATTGCAAACTTAATAGACAGTAGTATAGTATAAACCTAATTTTTATATGCATGGGAAACTAACAACTTAACTTGATATGCTTTATTGTGATATTCACTTTATTGCAGTGGTCTGTAGCCAAACCCGCATATGCCTGTATAGACTGATTTTTTTTTCCTTCATTTGCTTATGGTCCCATAAATTAAAAAAAAAAAAAATTCAATGGAGGACTGTCTAGTCCCCTTTTTTGAGTTTGCTGACATGGAACAACCACAAGATTAAAAAATATCCCTATTTTTTTTAAGCAGGAAGACAGAGAGCTGAACAGCATGGCTTAGTGAAAAACTACAAAGATCCTCCTGAATTTCTCAATGAATTGAGTTTAATATGGTAGTGTTTTCCCTGTTTGTTTTTCTCCTGAATAGACTACCAAAGGCAATGAAGGCAAGCAGATAAACAAGACAAATAGATACCATAAGCTGCTTTCCATGTTTTATAAGGTACTAAAATATCCTGTATGCAGATGACTGCTGTCTTCTGTTCTCCTTTCTACAGTTATCTTAGTCTACTGTTTTGGTTTTTTGCCCTTCTGGCTCTCTCATACATGAGATGTAGAGAGCAAAAGGAGAAACAGTACACAGGTGGTCTGGACTCTTGATGAGAATGTCTGATTTCTGATTATTACCTGTGTTTTAATCATCCACCTTACCTTGTTCTCTAATATTTTTCTTGTGCCTTTAAATTGTTTACCTACCAGGTGCTGAAATATTACAGTTAGTTTTTGGCTGGTTTAACATGATTACAACTATTTGTTATTATTTACTTGACTTTTTCTTGCTTTTGATTGCTTTGCTGATTTTTCTAACTCCACATGTGTCTTAATTCCAACTTCTCAGTTCTCCCACAGTCCAAATTATTGGATATCTTAGATTTCTATCAAGAATTTCTCTTGTTTATTCTGATCGCATATCTTGCTGTCAAAACTATGTTAATGTTCATAATCAAAGGGCTAACAAACCACAACACCAAAAAGGAAGCATTAATGTGAGCTGAATATAATTTAATTACTGCTCTATATTGGTGAAAAATGGTTTAACATGATTTACATTTTAAAGATTCTATTATGGAAATCTGTTGAATTAATATATAGATTGAATAATTTTCCAGTAACGGGGGAATTTATGAACTTCGTGGTCACATGATAAACTGTAAAGCAGAGTCATCCAATAATTGAACAAAGTTATTACAAAGCACAACATGCATGAATCACTTTCTTACAATGAGATCTGGAATGTAGCCTGTAGTTAAAGTCACATTCACACTTACTTTTAAAATCATAAATTGCAGTTATATTAATATATAGCTTCTTAAACCATTTAGCAGTGACCTGATCAGGATAAATAAGTCATTTTCTGGAAACTAATATTATATTGTTCAGTGAACATAGCATAAACTTTATTGGGTTAAATGAAGTAATATCAACATTTTACCCCTCAATATATTTATAATTAGAGTGATATATTCAAAATGTAAAACACATAAGTTAACAAATATTTTATTTTTATTTTTATTTTTTTTTAAGATTTTATTTATTTATTTGACAGAGAAAGATCACAAGTAGGCAGAGAGAGAGAGAGAGAGAGAGGGAAGCAGGCTCCCCGCTGAGCGGAGAGCCCGATGTGGGACTCGATCCCAGGACCCTGAGATCATGACCTGAGCCGAAGGCAGCGGCTTAACCCACTGAGCCACCCAGGTGCCCCACAAATATTTTATTTTTAATCCACCCATGTGCCAAGCACTATTCTAGGTACTGGCTGTGATAGAATGAAGGATAAAATGTTGCCTTGTCCTCCAGGAAAAGGGCTTATAGTCCAGCAAAAGATAAACACACATATGCGACTACTATATAACAGGCCATGACAAATAGTGCAATAGATTCCAGTATAAGAAATGATGGTTGTTTTTTGTTTTTGTTTTTGTTTTCATTAAAACACAGAGGAGGCAAGGGAGGAAAATTTATTTCATTCTGACAACGAGACCAAAATTGTGCCCAGGAACAAAAGAAACTGCAGACTTGAACTCCAGAAATGCAACTCAGGGAATATATAAGGAACATGGAATAGTTAGCATTCTGCTGAATGTAAGCAACTGAAAGTTGGGCTGGTCTGAGTTTAAAGAGAAGTATCTTGTAATATATGGGGCCTCTCATAGAACTCAACAATAGGAATCCTGCTGATCTCAGAAAAGAGTTGAAGTCAGGAATTCATAAGTCATCAGGTCTCTCATTCCCTCTATTGTTTCTGGTTGTCTTTGTGAGAATACTCATTAATTTCCTTCTGTTTTCAAAACGTAGAATCTCTTTTCTGTTTCACCTCGCCAAAGCTGGATATCGACAGTTTCTTGTTTTTATATGTAAGGGTTTCAGCTACATAAAAAATACTACACTTATTCTCTAGTTCTATTTTCCAACATTTCCAGGAAGGGACTGATTGGTACAATTTGGCTCTCTAGGGGTCCTGTGAACTGGAGAGGGGCTGTAAGTCTTTTTCCCTTAGTAACAAACAAACAATCACAATCAAGTAGATAAAAAGAAGAGGAGTATTTTCTAGAATTGAACGCTTGAGGCAATCCTGTAATTGTCCACCAGACGATGGATAAATCTAGATAATAATTCTGGCAATGGGTAGCTCAGATTTCTAATCAGGTGATTCCTCAGGAGTCAGTTATTATCATAGAGATTCATAATCTATGAATATTAATAACCAAAATTTTCACTATATTATGAGACAAGTCTAATTTTCAGTGAAGAGATGTAGCAAAAATAAATGAATACAACTGGACCCAAACCACTGAATAATTTTCAGAGCCATACTCCACCACTGAAAAGGAAACAGGGAACTCAGCGAAGTAACTAAAAAGAATTATCCAAAATAAAGAAAGGGGCAAGTCCCTGATACTAAATTTTACCAATTTTATCCTGTTTATTCCTTTATCCATTTCTTTCTGAGAAAAACAGAAGTATATTTTAATTAAGAAGGTGAGCTCTGTAAATACAAGCTTCCTATGGTCCATATTTTCACTTCCACAACTAGAAATAACTCTGGGGATGTCACTTAACCTCTCTAATCTTTTTCACCTGTAATACTGAGTATAAATGAGGTCACTCATGAAAATCACTTGTCACAATGCCTAACACAAAGCAGACACTCAATAAATACTAGTTGCTTCCAGTGTAATCTGGAGATTTCTATTTTAAACTATTTATTATTTTACAGGGCCCCACCCTCCATTCCCAGATAGCAAACTCATTCAAATACATCTGACATTCTTGTAATTTCCAAGTCAATATATGCAGTCTGCAATTTAAACTAGGTCTTCCTGTTAAAGCCTGGATGTGTAATGCAGATAGTAGGAAGAAGAACTGGTAATCCAACAGACAGGATCCCAGCCATTCATTAACTCACATTTTACTAGCGTAATTTCCTGTATAATTCATTCAATATTCATTCACCCATCATTCATTTTACAAGTACTCATTTAGCAAATGTATCTACTCACTGCCTTAATAAATAACAGATACAATGCTAGACAACACAGATATACCCAGCTTATATGGCATTTACACTTTTTTTTTTAAGATTTTATTTATTTATTTGACAGATGGAGATCACAAGTAGGCAGACAAGCAGACAGAGAGAGAGAGAGAGAGAGAGAGGAAGGGAAGCAGGCTCCCTGCTGAGCAGAGAGCCCGATGCGGGGCTCGATCCCAGAACCCTGGGATCATGACCTGAGCCGAAAGCAGAGGTTTAACCCACTGAGCCAACCAGGTGCCCCGGCATTTACACTTTTAATAAACAACAATATACAATCAGCACAAAAATGTTTAAAAGGATTTCTGTTGTCTCAACACTGGAACTAATAAAAACGGGACTTAGAATCTCAAATCGACACCATATTTTTAGCTCATATAGTTGCTGATGAACTACCAGTAGTTAGGGCACTCAGCTTTCCAGTAGTCATACGAAGAAAAAATTTCAGAAACAAACCATGTACCCTCTATGTCTAGAGAAGTACTAAGGTCTTCCTTATATTTCATCAAGTGGAAGTTCTCCTGGAAAAACCCTCATGTATATGCTATTCTTATAACAACTGACTAATACATAATTATTCAACTACAGAATCCATCTTTGTGCTGTGCCCAGTACAGAGTCTTGTAAGAGCATTCTTGGGAGACTTTTCTCTTAGCCTAAGATTATGGAATACCAATCTTTTGATTTTCTTTCTCACACAAGAGTACAGAAGAGTAGGGTGCTTGACATGTGACCTGTTGTTGCATCCCCCCAAAAAATAGGTACCCCAATAATGGGTCCGTGATTAAAGGAGCAAGACTGATACAAAGTGAAAGTCAAGCAAAGCTGTATTTCACGCCAAGCATCAAGAATCAAACCGACCGTCAAATAGACCGGTCGGGGCCGCCCCTTACAGAGAGGACAACCCCTCCTTGCTTTCCAGACTAACTTTTATAGAGCAAAGGCCATGTGGTTGGGCCTGGCCACACACAGGTGGCCAATGAAATTGTAACACACAGAGAAAGCTGCACAGTCATGCTAGGTGACCAACTGAATTACAATTTACCCTAGGAGACATTTGAACCAGTCTATCACTTTGTTTAGAATTGGTGCCCAAAAGGTGCCCAAAGGGCGGGGCCCATACTCCTTGGTAGCTGGGAGACCATATGAGCCCCCACTGATTGAATACCTCCACCTGGCCTGACCCATCCTTGTACTTGGACTTTGTTACCTGAGACTTGTTTTTAAGTAAGTTCCCTTGGGCAGGGGGGCAAAGTCAATTTAAGTTTTACAACAAAATGGCAGTTCAACCGGGGTGGGGCTGCTCTAGCTGAATAGGCCCTTACACCATTAAGTTTATAGGATACACAATATCATGGATTTTGTAGTCAACTATGGTTAGAAGGACATCTATAAGGGGCTTTATAGAGGCACCATTACCAGAAGGGTATGAAAAGATCATGTAGTGATGTGGCTTAAGAACAAAGAGGTTATGTCATTCCATAGTAGATCTCATGCTTCTTAAGAAAGTATGTCAGAAAACTCTTCATATTCCCTTCGTTCCAATGAACAATCAAATAAATTAGCAGGGTTTGAGCCATGAGGAATATCCAAGCAGGGTGTACTGAGGTAGAACTATCAAAAGATTATGGCAGAAGTTGAGGTAAGAGCTGACTGAGACTTGGCTAGAGTAGTAGCAATGGGTATAGAGAGAAATTGATAAACTTGGCATATACTTTAAAGCTCTGTTAGAATTTACTGATGGGCTGGATGATCTACAAGGAAAACTCAAAGATGACTTCTCAGGTTTTGGCCTGAAGTGTGAAGAGATAGTAATGTTAATTTCAGAACAAGGAAATTGGCAGATTAATAAAGCTGTGTGGAGAAATCATTTTTTGCCATTGAGGTCATTTTCAATTTTAGATGACAAGTAGAGATAAAAGTGCAGTTAGGACTGCTTTGGAGTCCACAGGCAAGTATAGTGTTTGGACTTCGAAGGAGTTGGGATAAACCTCCCATTTAACAGGAGGGAGGACGAAGATCATGATTTCAGAGAAAGGCTGACTTTGAGATTTAGAGATAAGAACTTGAGTTTTCTCCAGTACTTTTACTTTTTCAAGCAATCCGAGATGAAGACTTTATCTGAGAGGAAAGAGGGATAGCGGTTGGATATTGAGGAAAGAGCTCAGGATATAAAACAGTCTCTAGAGTGGAAAATGATTATACTGGAGAGATATATTAGATTTCTAGGCAGCATCAAGTTCCTATTTGAGGTCTGTGGTCATGAATTTTAAGTGAAACCAATAAGGAACAAAATCAAACTTTGCCTTGGGTTTGAATCTGTTCTGTCAGAGTATTTTATTATTTTTTTATGCAGCCATAGGAAAATGTGAGGCAAAACATCCTCTACTCAGATGAGAACCTACATAAATCTGATGGGTTAATTTACAGATTAAGTGAGCAAATTCCCTACATATTTTATACTCAAATGATGCAAATATATATAATTTCTGATAATATACATTTACTAATTAATGCTCATCATAACCTCATGGTTAAAGGTTATATTCAGAGACCACTAAACATGAATTGCGTACTTAAAATTTGGTTTTGAAAACATGAATTTCAGACTTTAATATCTTTGATTTAAATATGGAAATATAAGTTAAAATTCTATTTGAGGAAGAGCCTTGAGAGGAATATAATCTTGTCAGCATAAGTATCCTGATGCTATTATGAAATTGTTCTCAGCTAAGGATGAAAAAGTTAAGGATGAAAAGATTAGAAAATGTTTACCTTTCAGTAATACTATAAACAAAGTGATTGTCAGAGTAGACTAAACTTTTTTTTATTTGAATGTATTTAACTTACATTAAATGTGGTTAAGATGGAAACAAAACTTCTCACATTATCTCTCCGAGCCTCTATGATTTCACGTTAAAAATGGCTAAAAGAAGATTTTGCTTGAGATTTGGAAGGCAAGAGAAGTATTGTCAATTATTCTACAAAAGTCATCATGTTCAAATATGGTGACAAACGCAGATGTGACCCCAGCCATTCGCTGTTCTGCATTTAGCTTATCTTCCCAATTGCTGATCCTGTCGACCAATCGTGACCTTACATAACCCCAAATGCTTGGCTGTGAAGCTTCAGTCGTGTTAGCTACACAGAGTCCCTTTTCTTCAACTTCTCTTTCATGATTTTCCTCAGGAAGATGAACATTGTTGTTGTTGTTGTTTTTAAATTTCTCCAAATTTCCATGTTTTCACTTGTCAGTATTCCAGGCAGAATTTTCAGTGGCTCTGACTATAATCTTGTGATTTCCCCTCCAGACCTTCACTTTTTCAGCACTCCCCATTTTTGTTTAAGGTTTAATTCCTATATTAAATACCTTAATCCTGCAGGGCACCTGGGTGGCTCAGTGGGTTAAAGTCTATGCCTTCAGCTCAGGTCATTATCCCAGGGTCCCTGCTCTCAGCTCAGCAGGGAGCCTGCTTTCCCTTCCTCTCTCTCTGCCATCTCTCTGCCTACTTGTGATCTCTGTCAAATAAATAAATAAAATTTTAATAAAATAAAAAAAATATAAATAAATAAATACCTTAATTCTGAAGTATTCATCATGGATCTAGTTTTCTCACTAAGCCAGAAAGTTAAGCTATTACTGATTACATCGCTTCTCTAATATTCAAGGTATATTTTCTGTGTTAAACACTAATGAAGATCTTAAATATTTACACGGGCCCCCAAATTTTTTATGCAAAGAAATTTCTGAATTGAGGTCAATATCCCACAGAAGAAGACAAAGTGCTTTGTTTGGATGCAGCAGCTCTTACACTGGTTAAGGTTTAGATTTGATTTCCAGGAAAATACATAAAAAAATTTTCCTTCTGAGACCTATTTCAAATCAAGCAATTACAGAATTTATGGCCATCAATATGCAGAATACATGTATTTATCTGTATTTCAGATTGTGTTACCAGTTTTGAATGTTCTAAGAGGACACAAGAACATGTTTATGGGTTCAATGTCCTTTGAAATATTAGATGCCCAACACCATTAATCATTAGGGAAATACAAATCAAAACTACCATGAGATAACCCCTCACACGTGTCAGAATGGCTAAAATTAATGCAGGAAACAACAGACATTGGTGAGGATGTGAAAAAAAGGGGAACCCTCTCACACTGTTCATGGGAATACTAACTGATGCAGCCATTCTGAAAAACAGTATGGAGATTCCTCAAAAAGTTGAAAACAGAACTACCCTGTGAGCCAGCAATTGCATTACTAGGCATTTACCCAAAAGATACAAAACTACTGATTTGAACAGGTACACACATTCCAATGTTTATAGCAGCATTATCAATATAACCAAATGATGGAAAGAGCCCAAATGTCAACTGACTGATCAATGAAGATGTGGTATACTTACATACAATAAGAATAATACTCAGCCATCATAAAGAACAACATCTTGCCATTTGTAATGACATAGATGGAACTAGAATGTATTATGGTAAGCAAAATAAGTCAGAGAAATACAAATTCCATATGATTTTATTCATACGTGGAATTTAAGAAACAGAACAAATGAATATGGGGAGGAAAGAAAAAAAAAGAGATGGAAACAAACCATTAAAGACTCTCAAACATAGAGAACAAGCTGAGGATTGCCAGAGGGGAGTTACATGGGGGTATGGGTTACATGGATGATGGGTTATTAAGGAGGGCACTTGTGATGAGCACTGGGTGTTCTACTCCTGAAACCAGTATTGCACAACACATTAAATAACTAGAATGTAAATAAAAACAAAAAAATAAAAATAAAATATTAGGACACAGGTTGGTAACCTTTGGATGACCACTCTTTAAATGCTTAAATGCTTCTTAAAATAATTTAGAAGTGCTTCAAACCAAAATAAAATGGCTCAAAAATGGCCATAGCTTGGATTATTGTGTCTCATCTTTGTGATTCTGGTCTATCACTACTCTTACTACCAACCCCTTGACTTATTTCTGGATTTTTCATTGCACAGGTTTTAACAATGGTTATAAGTAACTGGGAACCAGATGGAGATCAAACATAGTGAGACAGTTAACGTTATCAATGAATACCTTATAAAGAGTACACTGAAGTTAAACAGCCAGTACTTTTCACATTTCTTTCATTTGGAATCAGCAGTGTTCTTTTTTGGGGGACGGGGGTTAGTCCAGCAGGCCAAAAAAACTACTGAAAGCAAATTTCAATAAAAAAAAATGCTGAATGAAATGGGATTCTTTGAGGCAAACCTAGTATTGCAAGAAACATAAAATAAGATCAAATATCTACTTGGGTAGGATAGTTCTAGGGAACAGGTTTTCTTAAATTGTTAGTGGGTGAGGAAAGGGAGCTTGACCTAAAAAAGTGAAGTAGAGAGATTTCAGAAAGTTAATAAGGATTTCTTTCATCTTTCTCAGGTGAATCCAGAGAATGTAAAATTCTTGACAGATGCCTAAAATCTGCAGATAGAATTCAATATTCTGGGGGCGCCTGGGTGGCTCAGTGGGTTAGAGCCTCTGCCTTCGGCTCAGGTCATGATCCCAGGGTCCTGGGATCGAGCCCTGCATCCAGCTCTCTGCTCAGCAGGGAGCCTGCTTCCTCCTCTCTCTGCCTGTCTCTCTGACCACTTGTGATCTCTGTCTCTCAAATAAATAAATAAAATCTTTAAAAAAAAAAAGAATTCAATATTCTGCATAAATGGGTAAGATGATGACTCAGGAAGTTATATCAGGTGGTTATTCTAAATTTGCACATTTTTGAAAGGGTATGTATGTATGGAAATATTATTTAAATCATTTAAGTAATACTGAGTTTTAAATTAAAGTGCTATTTTGAAGGGGAAAAAAAATAATAGCTATCAGAGAGAAGGAAGATACTAAAAAGAGAATTTCAGGGACGCCTGGGTGGCTCACTTAGTTGGGCAGCTGCCTTCGGCTCAGGTCATGATCCCAGCGTCGTGGGATCGAGTCCCGCATTGGGCTCCTTGCTCGGTGGGAAGCCTGCTTCTCCCTCTGCCTCTGCCTGCCATTCTGTCTGCCTGTGCTCACTCTCTCCCTCACTCTCTCTCTCTGATAAATAAATAAAATCTTAAAAAAAAAAAGAGAATTTCAAAAAAGTCAATTAAAAAAAAAAAAATCCATGGCCACACTAGATGGAATCCAGACCTGACTTTGATGTTTGACATACGAAAAGATTGGTACTGGGTGATTTTTCTTACACTAGGAGGCAAAGAACAGGATTTCCTTAAAACATGGATCTTTTTGTAGAACCATAATTTATTTACTTAGTACAGGAGAGCACACATGTTTCACAGTCTTAAGAAATGTGTTAGGAAAACAATTATCTGATCTTTAAAGCAAAAAGAAAGGAGAAAGGAGAAGCACTTGACTACAAAGTGTTTTCTCACTGAAGTTAGAGAAGAAAACTAAAGCAATAGAGAAATAAGGAAAGAAAATGTTAAAACAACTGGATTATTTAATGAAATCAGGGACTCGGGGAAACAAATCTGAACTGCCTATCTCACTGTTTTATATGAATGGAGCCAGTTTAGATGTGGTAATGAAAAGTGTTCAAAATGTTCAATGCTTACTAATCAGTAAATTTTAGGGAGTAGTTCATGCCCATTTGGTGGCAGTAATTATAAGCTACATGAGGAAGTATAAGAAGTCCCTGGAAGTAATTCACTTTTTTTTCTTTTTGGTTTCTAGTTATTTTATTCTATTTTATTCTTTCAATTCATTTTTAAAATTTAAATTGATTAATATAGTGTATTATTAATCTGAGGTAGTCTTATGTGACACCCAGTACTCATTACCTCACGAGCCCTCCTTATAATGTCCATCACCCACTTACCCCATTCCACCCCCCTCTAGCAACTTTCAGTTTGTTTCCTAGATTAAGAGTCTCTTATGGTTTGTCTACCTATCAGATTTCATCTTGTTTTTTCTCTCTCTTCCCCAATGATCCTCTGTTTCTTTATTAAATTCCACATATGAGTGAAATCACATAATAGTTTTCTCTGATTGACTTATTTTGCTTATTAGCACAATACCTTCTAGTTCCATTCACATCATTGCAAATGTCAAGATTTCATTTTTGATGGCTGAGTAGTATTCCATTCATTCCATTCCATCCTCCAGTAGTATTCCATTCATTCCACTCCACATCTTCCCTATTCATTCATCTGTATTCATTCATCCAAAGGGCATCTGGGCCCTTTCCATAGTTTGGCTACTGTAGACACTTCTGCTATAAGCACAGGGATGCGGGTGACCTTTGGATCATTTCATTTGTATCTTTGGGATAAGTACCTAGTAGTGCAATTGCTGGGTCATAGAGTAGCTCCATTTTTAAATTTTTGGGGAAACTCCATGTGCACCAGCTTGCATTCCCACCAACAGGGTTCCCATTTCTCTGTATCCTTGCCAACATCTGTCATTCCTGACTCGTTAATTTTAGTAATTTGTTTTTAAATGCTTTAAATGTTTTAGGAATTAAAAAAAAAAATCAGAGATAAACCGACAGCAGTAATAACTGATTTTCCTGATCATAAGAAAACTTTTTTAAAAAGTTGGTAATCAGCTTGGAATAAAGATGATCAAACTTTTTAATTCATTCATACTCCTTCTGTTATTTATCATTTCCCCCTTATTCTCTTAATCCCTTCTCATTTCCATTATAGGCACCTGCTCTTGTTATTGTAATAATTTAAAAACTTTTTGGAGACATGAGTTTTTACAAAATGCCCTTATAATGTGTAAATTAGTATGAAAACTGTTTTGGGGGGCCAGAAAAAAAGAATGAAAAAAGAATTTCAGCAAGTCAAATCAGAGTATTTGCCCTTAAAGCTTAACATTTTAGCCAAATAATTTTTCAGATATGTATTTATAATTTAATGTTAACCTTATGACTTGAGTTTTGAGTAAAATAAAATATTGGACTACTCTATAAAATTGTGCATACACTTTGCAATATTCCAGCGACATGCACCAAAAACATCAATTCCTGTATTATTCTTTGATCTCACTTGTTCATTCATTACAGAGTATCCCCCATTACCATGGAATGCGGTACCTATGTGTGTAGTACCACAGTAAGAATGTTATTCTTTGTAGTCAATTTACCAGGATGTGTTGAAAAACAGCCATGAAAAAATTACACTATACTAAAATTTTGTTATGCTTATCATCTTTCACTCAACAATGGCTTTTTTAAATTTTATCAATTTTTGCATACATATATTTATTTTTTTGACCTCTACAGGGTAATACATTATATACAAATAGTATCCTTTAACTATGATGACCATTTTGATATAGATAGTTGTCTCCAACAATTTTCTAATACTTAAAAATGTGAAATAGGAGCACCTGTGTGGCTCAGTGGGTTAAGCATCTGCCTTCAGCTCAGGTCATGATCTCAGGGTCCTGGGATCAAGCCCCACATCAGGCTCTCTGCTCAGCAGGGAGCCTGCTTCCCCCTCTTTCTGCCTGCCTACTTGTGACCTACCTCTCTCTCTCTCTCTCTCTGTCAAATAAATAAATAAAATCTTTTTAAAAATGTGAAATATAAATTATAATTCTATTCAATAAGAAGGCTTGAAATATATATAATGTTGACATGATGATTCCAGTGCAATTATAAAATTTTTCTTCTCATCAAGTTATTTTTCTTCAAAAGAGAGAAATGAGGACTGGGGCCCAGGTCATTGAGGTCCAGACTTGAAATGCCCCACCTAGATGGCAATGGCAGCCTCAGTTGTCTCAGGTATCAACACAGGACTTGGAAACTGTTGAAGATAGCCTGGGTCTCTGAGTCTGGGACCTGGGCAGGAAGACCTTTTTTCAGGCCCTAAGGTCAATTCTGCTCAGGAGGACCTCCTCTGGCATCTATTACTAGTGCACACTTCTTTAACAGAGTCCCTTGTGATTTTTCTTTGTAATAGTTTCTTCAAAGGCAATTATATATTTTTTACTATAATTATTAAATTAAGGGCTTTCTTCAGTAATAGACTCTAAGTTTTATGATGGCACAATGTGTGCTGTTTTTTCTTTACCATCTAGCTTAGACTATGCTATTTTGCAGAAACAATCTAAAGTCTCATTAGCTTACAAGAATAAAAATGCACTTCGTAATCACATTCATGTCCCTTGCAGGGCAATTTTGGCTTTGTTCTTCAATGCTGAACCCAAGCTAAAGACACAGCCTTTGATTATCTAAACTCATGACAAATGGAACTACAGAAATAACAAAATTTCATGATGACTCTTAAGGCTCTTGCTCAGAAGTAGCACATGTTATCCATAGTCACATTTCACTGGAGTTCAGTGGGAAGTAAAATCCTCACACAAAGACAGCCCTGATGGAGATCAGAAGCAATTATTTGATGATCCCATCCAAGACAAACTTTCCCCTTATTCAAGATATCATTCAGTCATGATATTGGACTTAAAGTTCAGGATGTTGTAATGGTCTCTACATAAAATCTGAGTGTGGTAGTCCTCTTCTCTCTTCTTCCTCTTCTTTTACTAGGACTTGCACTGAGAGCCAATGAGGGTGTTTTTTCTTTTTCTTTTTTTTTAAAGATTTTATTTATTTGACAGAGAGAGAGAGATAGATTGAGATTACAAGTAGGCAGAGAGGCAGGCAGAGAGAGGGGGAAGCAGACTCCCTGCTGAGCAGAGAGCCTGATGTGGGGCTCCATCCCAGGACCCTGGGATCATGACCTGAGCCGAAGGCAGAGGCTTAACCCACTGAGCCACCCAGGCACCCCGAGTGTGTTTTTTCTTGATCCAGGATACACACACACACGGAGTAGATAAGAGAATGAGAAATGGTTAACATTTTACTCTGTGTGTGCATGTGTATGTGTACGTGTGTGTGGGGGGGGGGGTGTAACAAGCATCAAATAGAAGAATGGGGATAAGACAGCCATAATAAATATTAACCATTCAGAAAGGCACATAACAGTTATTCTTCCTTAGCATCCTGAAATTCCTGAAACCCTACTTAGCAGAAGTTGCAAAAGGAGCCTCCAGTGAAGGTTGGGAATGTTTCTTAATTAGGTCCCAATTTGGGACTATAGGCAGTTTTCCAATTAATTGCTCTTCTTGGCCCTTGGCTCCACCACTATTTTTATTACATGGGTTTTGTTTTGTTTACCATCATGTAAATTTAGGCCCCAGCATGTCTGTTTTGTAATCACTGTGCAATAAATGTAAATTAAGTAAACATTTCACCAAAAAAAAAAGGGGGGGTGCAAAGAGAGCATGAAGTGATTTATAATGTAGAACAAATTTAAAGTATTAGAGAAGCTCAAATAATAGTGAGAAACTGAAATAATCAGTTAATACTGTTATTTCAGGGAAACCTGGAAAGGTGGGATTTGATATGGTAAGAGGGTGGCATTTCCAAGGAAATGAAAAGATGAGTAAAGCCATCAATGAACATGGTATGTATGAGGGAAGACTGACAGAAGGTTTTTAAGGGAAAGTAATGTACCTTTTAATAAAATAAGTATAGTTTATAATAGTTGATATAAATTTTTAAATCATAAATGAAAAACTATTAAAATATTTACAAAAAGCCTACTGAAATATTATCTAATGAATATGATTTTTGATGTAAGATAACTGAAACTAAGGTTGCCCATGTTTCCATTAGGATATTTGTTCTTATACTGAACACACAAAAGGATCTTCCTATTAAAAATGACATTGATAACAATAAACTTAAAAACAAAGTGTACTGGCTCTACTCTCCTCATTATGATTTACGATCATGTACTTAAAATGTCTACTCAAAGCATTTTAATGGGTTAAGTTTCTTGAAATCACAAAATAATGCCACTGAAAACTTAAAGGATTGATAAAAGAAGTCCAGGAGGGAAATAATGGATTATGTTTTTAAGACTATATTGACCCTTTTGGTTTCTGCTCAATTCTTGTTTAGCATTTCTGATATTTTTGTCTACACACCTAAATTAAACATCTGTCTATAAACTAAATTCATTCCCACATGAGGGAAAAAATTGTTGAATTTACCATATGCTAGTTTTGTACATAAGCTTTTAAAGTTAAATCTTGATGTCTCTCCTGTGAACAGTAATTAAGCAGACATGATGAAGCAACTTCAAGTATTTAACTGAATTATTTGCATGCTCTCATGTCTGTTCATGTATTTCCTCTATCTCATTCAACATTCAACAATTTAAGTAATTCATTCAGTTGGATGCTGTGTTTTATTGAAGATCTTAAAATTCATATATGTTGTGCTCTATCTCCGCTGTGTAGTCTGTGTGAGACCTTATTCAAGTTGCTTAACACTTTCTGTGCCTGTTTGTAATACAGGGATGTTAATAAACCTATCTCTCAGGGGAGTTACCAGGAAAAATGAATAAATGAATGTTCACATGGAATAGCACCCAAATGCTAGCTTTTATTAATACTGTTAGAAAATTACAATGCAGTATGATTAATTGATTTAATACCAGTAGATTTCAACCTCTGTGGGACTGTGAAGGAGAGCTTAACTCTTTTTTCAAATGAGGCTTCCAAGGAAAAATAATTTTTGAACTGACTATTGAAAAAGGAAGGAGAATTAACCTGATTGGTAGAGCAGAAGAAGGGCAGTCCAGAAAGTGAACAGTGTATGCTACTGAATAGATATGCAAGTGCACAGCCCATTTTGAAAATTGCAAGTCATTGTGCATAGCTAGAACCAGTTTCAGGAGGAAAGTTTCTGTAAATGGCGCTAGAAAATATTTCTCAGGGCCAGGTCAGAAAGAACTACTTCAGATTAAGATTTTTAAACACATCATTTATTATTTTACCTCTAAATATGCAATGGCACATCACTTTTGCAGAAAAATAATCTATGGTGTTGTAGAAAGTAGGTAACAAGGGTAAAAAAACTAAGAGAATCATTTAGGATGTTATTATAAGACTTGATAAGACTTATATGGCCTTATAATAATGTGAAAAAAATTACTGGTAGGAAAGAAAGACATATGAGAGATATTTCAGAAACAGGATCAGTGACAGAAGTACGTAAGGCAAAAAATGACTTATATCAACAAAAAGTAGAAGAGCAGATATTTATTTATTTATTTATTTATTTATTTCTACCTTTTCAGAGCAACCAAAGAAGTAAGAAGGATATGAAAAGAACTTATCATAGAATCCATGGAAAGCAGAAAGTGTCCAGAGGAGAGAGTCAAGAGCTATGCTATATTCTACTGAGTGTTAAAGAAGAAAGAACAAATTAAAATTGTTCTACAGATTTTGAAGGTGTGATAGCATTAATAATCTTAGAGCATTTCAATGAGATGATCATAATTCAAATAATATTTCCTTTAAGTATGAATGAGAAGTGCAAATGACATGTGACTACAAAATAAAAACACAGCAGCAACTTAAAGCAAGAAATATTTTTTCCAGAAAGAAACTGAGGCACACGAATATTTAAATGAAATAGCAAACCTATATATAAAATAAATGTCAGGAAAGAATAGGGGAGGCCATAAAGAGAAATGGGTTCAAAACACTGAAAAAGGAAATGCCACTTTCACTGAAGAAAATAAAAAAGTAATAAGGATGGGAAGGACTATACCAACACAATCAAGGAAGGGAATTAGATCTCTATGTCTTTATTTTTTTTTCTCTAAATATGAAGAAAAAGTAATTATCAGAAAGTTATAGAGGCAGAATAGTGGTACAGAGAAGGGTTCAGAACTTTAAAATGGGAGAATGTTTGGAAATATTTTAATAGGAGTTAACCCAATACATTAATGAGGAAAACAAAACAAAACAAACCATGTAAACAGTATTTAAAATTCCAGAGATTCCTCAAAACCATAAAATGGAACTGGTTTCAAAGAATTTGTAGGTTGAGGGGAGCCTGGGTGGCTCAGTGAGTTAAAGCCTCTGCCTTCGGCTCAGTCACAATCCTGGGATCCCGGGATCCAGGGATCGAGCCCCCCATCCAGCTCTCTGCTCGGCAGGGAGCCTGCTTCCCTTCTCTCTCTGCCTGCCTCTGTGCCTACTTGTGATCTATCAAATAAATAAATAAATCTTAAAAAAAAAAAAAGAATTTGTATGTTGATTGCACATTTGTTTTTTCTGGGCAGGGTTTCATTGGATGGGGTAGTGTGCAGAAGAGTAAACTGAATGTGCATTGTACTGATTAATAAGAATTTTTAGGGATTAGGCATCAGAAAAGGGTAAGAAGTTGAGGATCTTTTTAACAATACATGAGGTTTTGGCCACAGAAAGAAAGCAATGGCAAGACGGAACTGATAGGTTGGCATAAAAATCATTTGGTTATAAGATTAAAGATCTCAGTGAGAACATAAAGAAACTCAAATATGTCATCATAAAGAAAATCAAATATGAGTTGAGAAGGTGAAATATCTGAGCTGACCTTTTCTGAAAAGGATCAGTTTGAGATGACCAGATCCATCAAAATGTCTATAGCATTTGCTGCTGTAATGGTGTAAAGGTAAAACCCATTGACAGAAAATGCGTAAATTAACTCTATTTGCAGTCTTCATGCTTAACCTACTTTTACCTCTTTTGGTATCAGCTCACATGACCTACTCTCTTTTTTTTTTTAAGATTTTATTTATTTATTTGACACACACACACACACACACACACACACACACACAGAGCACAAGCAGGGAGGAGAGGCAAAGGGAGAGGGAGAAGCAGGCTCCCCATAGCTGAGCCCCAATCCAGATCCCAGGACCCTGAGTTCATGACCTGAGCCAAAGGCAGACACTTAACCAACTGAGCCACCCAGGCACCCATGACCTACTCTTTTAAAATCTTACCAGAACCATAACAAAGGTAAGTAAAATAATCTAACTTCAAAATTGGAATCAATTTAGAATAATGAGCATATAAAACCTGATTCCTCAATATATTATTCATACTTAGCAAGTCAGTCACTTCTTTTATTCTCAATTTTTTAATTTTAAAAATGTGGTAGTAAATGTTTTATCAAATTCAGTTATTTTAAGAGTAAAGTTAGATCACATGTCAAAACACTATGTATTCTATATCAATGTTTCCAAATATTAGGTATGATTTCACTTCTATTCATCAGCAACAGCATATTCAAAGTTGGATTATCCATACAAAATAAACACAGATGTTCAAAATTAAGACTGAGTCTAATCAGCTTTGATTGATCTCTTTTCCACCCAGGACCTATGAAATTACTGAAAATTGTTAACAGATTATCATGGGACAAAACTTGAATTGCTTCCTTTTAAAATCTGTCTGCATACTAATGGATGCTTGGCTTTTCTTATAAAAAAAAAAAACTATACCAAATATATGTAAAATTTCATTCTTCCTAGCAAATAGTGATTGTTACTGGCCTTGTTTTCATAAGAAGACTGAAAAGTGTTAATTATCAGAATTTGAAACAGTTTGGGATTATGTATAGCTGTATGTAATAGAAATGTAACCTCCCTCCCCAACCCAGTGACTCTTCACATAAGGAAACATGTAAAGGCAAGCAGCCCATAGCTGTAGCAAAGGTTCCATGGTATCAGCAATGTTGCTGGACTCCTTCTTTCCACTTTACCATATTTAGTAAATGACTTTTATTTTCACAGTCATCTTGGGGTTGGCAAGATAGTGCTCTACCTATGGCTTTGTGTTTGCAATACCACAATAAACACAGAAATAAATATGAAACAAAGGGAAATAAGTGATGCTTGTATTAAATAAGCAAAATTTCTCAGATGTCACCAGCAGAAAATTCATTGGAAATAACTATTTCATGACTGGACTAAATTACAAAGGATTCTGAGGAATGTGGTCTTTCAACTGGGCACTGTCTTACCTTTTATAAAATAGGGACATAGAATAGATATTGAGCAAGGAACCAATAGACCACGGGGGTCAGCCACAACAAATGTGCAGTCATTCTATGATGATACCATAAATAAATAAATAAATAAATAAATGGCACATGAAATATTCTATATAATCATTGAGAGTTACAAATCCACTTAAATTTTTGATTATCCAGTGATTATTTTTACTTTTTTAAAGATTTATTATTTTATATAGAGAGAGCACAAGTGAGAGGAATAGAGGGAGAAGGAAAGAGAATCCCAAGCAGACATCACACTCAGTGTGGAGCCCAACTCAGGGATCGATCTCATGACCCTGAGACCATGACCTGAGTCAAAAGCAAGAGTCAGATGTTTAACTGACTGTACTACTCAGGCACCCCATCCCGTATTCTTAATATCAAACATTAGTTAGGGTATATGCTTATAAATGTACTATTTAATATTATATTTAGAACAAAGTTTTGTTTTCTAAAATAAAATTCAGATTTGTATGCTTATATTTGAAACTTCTAATTTAAGGCTCAGAATTTCTGCAAATACTGTTACCTTATATTGTCTGCCTTTAAATATAACTTATAGTCTGTGGGTGCAAATATTTTTGATGATAAACTGTACAAAATGAATGTTACTTTTTTTTTTAAAGGTTTTATTTATTTATTTGACAGACAGAGATCACAAGCAGTCAGAGAGGCAGGTAGAGAGAGGGGGGAAGCAGGCTCACTGCTGAGCAGGGAGCCCGATACGGAGCTTGATCCCAGGACCATGGGATCATGACCCGAGCTGAAGGCAGAGGCTTAACCCACTGAGCCACCCAGATGCCCCTGAATGTTACTTTTGTCAGTGAAATATTTCAGAGATATGCAGAGTAATGAATATCAAAGTGACTACTGTTAACTGAGAAAAATGCAGTCAACCACTTTTAGTAAATATTGGTGGTTTCTGACTTCTAGGTACAGAAGATGAGAGTGATACAAAGAACTTCCCAATATTGTCAATATGAAACATGCTACAATGAAAGTAAGCCTCAGACTGGATCCTGATAAACATAGAAATATTTGTTACCAAGCATGTACAAAAATATTTACATAACTTATTCCATAACACTGATACTTGTTCTCTTTCAGGCACTCATAAATATGTTCAAACTTTCAGTTCACTCTAAGGCAGATAAAATGATAAATTGATGGCAGGATCAGCCAGCCTTCTACTTGGATCAAGAATTAGAGTTTTTGGTTAAGAACAAGACGGAGAGATGGAGAGGAGATATTGATAGAGAAAATGAATGTATGTGTACTTTGGTATATGTACTATACCATCTTCCTATATAGCTATATATCATAACCATCACTTATTTCCCCCAAATAAAACATTTTAATGTTTATAATTTTAATTATGAGCTTTCTGCTTCATATTAGTAATGTGTAATGAGCTTATATAGGAGCTCTAAAGTGTGAATTCCTGATTAAGGGACTTTAAATGCCAATTAAACACCTCTGAATTGTATATTCCTAATTAGGTCCTACAAATATTATCTAACCATCCCAAGGGTTGTATTAATATTAATTATCTCTCTCTCTCATACATACGCACACACACACCCCACTCTAAATACTAAGGTATCTTAAATTTCAGACATGACCAGTGAACTATATTGGTCACAAAGCTAACGTGACCATTGTGCTGCCATTAGCAAGAGTTTGGATACAGGACATAGGCAATACTAACAGGGCTCCCCAGCACCTGCTGAAGGCCATGGCAGGCCAACTGAGCTCCAGAATGTCTAAGCATGAGAGCAAGAACACATTAAAAGTGGCCAACCTAGGGAAGGGCTGAGACCATACACTTTGCCTAAGGCCAATCAGCATCCCAAGTCTCACTGTAGCTCTGAGAATCTTGCCACCTTTTGGGTCTTGGACTTTCAAGACTTTCTTTTCTTTAGTTTACATTCTAAAGTGCCATGAATTGGTCATCAGATGCCTCCCTAATCCTCTTCCAAGTTTAATGGATTTATTGGGTATGTTTTATAATTTGTGGTTTTAGCTTGTGGACATTTTCATGTTTCAAGTGATTTCTGAGATTTTAATGTGCCATTGTATTCTGCAAAAAATATTTGACAGTATAATGAAATATATTTGTTGAAAAAATTACTGACTTCTGCATTTTGGATTGTAGAGTCAATTTAATTGCTTTATATTCATACCTGAAGTGTTAAAATATTCCCATCTGGAATTCGCTATAGCAGTAAAGTTGAACCTGGCAGACTGGTATTTAAATATAACACACACTATGAAAAAAAAAAAACAAAAACAAGCAATGTAAAGACTTTACATGAATATTTCAGTTGTTTTACCATATGTGTCCCCAATAAAAATATAATGGTTGCTTAGACAATTACTGATGGTATGCCATAAACTGACACTATAAAAACTATTTTCACTCAGTTAAAAGCTTGCTGTGCATTGCATTGTAATTTTCACTGACAATGAGAAATCAACATATTTTATAATAATTACTTACCCCATTAAAATTTCAAATGGAAACATTTAGCATACTTAAATCTGATTGTTACAGTTATCATCCACAAAGAGCTGACATTAGGGTTAAGAGATTAAAAACAAATCCCCAAAATACCTAACTTCTTTTAATATTCTGAAAATGTTGTAAATCTCAGAATGATAATAATGTTACTTTATATTTTACAGTATATATTATATTGCTCAGTTGTTAAAATAGTTGCTTGGACCAAAACTACAGAAGCAAGCAAATTTTTTTTATCTGTTACTCAAAGGTCACTTCCTCCTCACTAGCAAGTGGACAGCTCTCCTTTAAAGATTATTGATTGTTCTCACTGCAGCCTTATTACTAACCTGGTTAGTTGACTATTTGAAGTTCTAGCAACTGCTACTTAACTGATTGAAGGTGACAGCTGAGATGTTTAGGAGTTTTATTTTGTACTTATTTATTTTGGGACTTTTGGCTCTCTATTGCCTTGGAATATACACTTAATTGAGATATCTAGAAGGGGCATATTCAAGTTACCACAAGCTCTAACTATTGGTTCCAGGTAGAACCCGTGGTCTCTTCTGGTATATCTTTCTACTTAAATAGTTCTACACTCTCTGGCTCTAAGGTGGTTTTTTCTGCCAGAGTTCAGAATCTCCCCATTGTAATTTGACTTCAAAAGTGTGCCCTTGGAGCCTGGGTGGCTCAGTCGGTTGTCTGCCTTTGGCTCAGATCAGGATCCTAGAGTCCTGGGATGGAGTCCCACATTGGGCTCTCTGATCAGTTGGGAGTCTGCTTCTCCCCATCCCTCTGTATACCCTCTCTCTCTCTCTTTCAAATAAATAAATAAATAAATCTTTTTTTAAAAAGTGTGCCTTCTACATGTATCTGTGTGAAATTTTTTTTCTATCTGAGCACTACTGTTTTTCCAGTTAATTTAAAAGAGGCTCCTTAGCTCTCCAAGTGCTAAGTCCCCTATCAAAATAAGCACTGAGGTAAGTATGAAGGAGGAATTATTTTACTTAATCCTTCAGTACTAATTATTTTTAATTTCTAGAGACACATTTACATATCCCTTCAATACATCTCTTAAACTCTATGTATTCCAAGAAACCTGGTGAGCTTGTTAGAAAGGCAGATAATCAGGCCCCACCCCAAACTTACTGAATCCAAATCTACATTTTAACCAGATCCCCAGGGATTCATAAGCATATTAGAGTTTGAAAATCAAACTTCATTTTTATTTGTCTACAGAATCAGAGAATACTTGAATCAAACTTGAGCGTGTATCATGATTTTTCATATATTTAACACTACACATGTATAGTATTCCTTTTCCAAATGACAGTTTGTTATGGGATACTCAATTTTCACTAGTTACTTTGAGTTCTGAGACAATGATTATGCTATATAAAATCTAAGGTAGAGTGTTTATCACTGTAATAAAATAATTCAATAAATTATATTGCCACATTAAATATATATAATTTCCTGGTGCTGAATCATAATTAGGTATATCTTTTGTAGACATGATTATAAATGATGCTAAGACAGCTTTTTCTTTGGAGGTAGGGATATTCAAATATCTGTTTTGGGGGTGCCTGGATGGCTCAGTTGGTTAAAAGTCTGCCTTCGGCTTAGGTAATGATCCCAGCCTAGAGTCCATCCCTACATCAGGGGCTTCCTGCTCAGTGGGGGAGCCTGCTTGTCCCTCTCGCTCTGCCTGCTGCTCCCCCTATGTGTGCTCTCTCTGTCAAATAAATAAAATCTTTTTAAAAATTCCAACACGATTTAAAAACGAGCAAAGAAACAAACAAAAAAAACAAATGTCTGTTTTGCTCTGGACTATGGAGTCAGGGGTCTTGAGAAGGAATTCACTCATTCACTTGCTATTTGGCCACTCTCCTACTCCACTCCTTTACTCTGCTGTTAGATTAAACAGAGGTACCACAACTACTCCCATTTCATTTTCTATTTTTTTGCCAAGTTTATTTATATAGATTATTAGAATAAACCAAGTTATATGACTAAAGACAGGACACATTTAAACATGTTTCACCAAAATGTGTAAAGCTGTGCAGGGATCATGGAAGGAACAGAGGAAATCAGCTAGAAAATGGAGGCTGCAATTTTAGCGTGGGCACTTGGCTGTATGATACTGGACAAAACCCCCTGAAGTTTCTGAGCCAGATTCTCTCCATTTGAAAATGGTGGATAGTAATATCTGCCATGCGAGATTGCTCTCAGGAATTCAATCTGATTAAGTAGTTGGAAATAAGGTTACACATAATCGTAGACAGTGGAAAAAGAGCAATTTCTTTATTTCGTGCTTAGTGTTAACAACTTGGGAAGAGATTTGATTTATATGAATTTACTTAAAGAAGATACAAATTGTGATTAAATTTTTGCCTCAGTAACAGAATTTGGCATTGAGGTCAGAAGACTGTCCATGGGATTGCAGAGTAGGATACTAGTTGTGGGACCTTGCCTAAATTTCTCTATCCACCGAAGTCAAAACTTCATCATTTATAAAATGTGGGTATTGAGAAGACTACTTTATAGAGTTTTTCTTTGGATTAAATAATAATGTATGTAAAGCACATAACTAATGACTGTTAGTGTCTATATATATAGTAATGTTAGCTAACAAGTAAGACATGGATCAGAAAGTAATTTGGGGATATTTGTTCATTAAAAGAGGATTACCTATGAAATGAGAGAAGTTTAATATGTAACAGTACATAGTAAAGGATGCAGAATGTTGGTGAGTGGCCACTAAGACACAAAAGAAGGTTTCTGAGAACTGAGATTGCTCATATTCTCCTTTTTTTTAGTATCTGGTCACTTAGTAGGCACATAGTAAGTTATGTTTTGTTTGTTTTTTTAGTTAATTCGTTTACAGTGGAATAGAAACAAACTGGATTGACCTCAGGATCAATGCTTGGCAAAGCAGACGTTTCCAATGTGTTAAAGACTTGTCTGCATCCCACACAAATTAACCCTCTCCTGCACTGAATTATGTTCAAGGTAAAAAAGGCTAAAGTACAAGGTAAAAAAGGAAAAGAAAAAAGGAAAGAAGGAAGACATGAAGAAAAAGAAAGAAAAGAAAAAGGAAAAGGAAAAGAAAGAAAAGGAAAAAGAAAACAATGGGTAGCTTTTCTTGGAATACATGCTTCCATGGCTACACACACATGCTTAAGGATGTGATACAGGAACCTGAAATATGGGGGGAAAAAAAACCCTTATAATTAATATATTGGGTGCTACCACAGAGTCAAATTCATAATTGTCTCTCCTTTCTTCTTTGAGGAAAAGTGACACAGAGTAAAAGCAAGGATGATTTGTAGCACTAACCTGTAGTATGTATAAATAACTTGCAAGAATGATTTATTGCTAACTAAATGCTAATATGAATAAATGAACTATTTGCTTTAATTGCATAAGGGTCAGTCATACTGACTACATAGATCAAGTTCAACCCAAGATTTATGAATAAGGAACGAGCTCACAGAGGGTCATTTACAAAGTCTTTGTAAGATTATAGTTCTAAAATCAAAGATATTGTAACAAATTTATATTTGAAGTTACCTAAACTGGTTTCTTAAAAAATATGCTTTTAAAAATGGACATACATTTTAAAGAAAAGGTATATTAATATCATTATTATATCATTTTTATTTATGTATGAAATATTCTTTAAAGACCTTGTTGGTAATATTACCTGAAAAGGCATGGAACTTAATTTTTCTTTTATTTATTCCTTTATTTAAAATATTTTTTTAGAGAGAGAGAGGGCACAAGTGAGGCAGGAGGACAAAGGGAGAGGGAGAAGAAGAGAGAGAATCTTAAGCAGTTTCTACGCCTAGTGCGGGGCTGGATGCAAGGCTTGCTCTCCCGACCCTGCAATCATGACCTGAGCTGAAATCAAGAGCTGGACGCTTAACAGAATGCGCCACTCTGGCACCCCGATTTCTAATTATTACCTATAATATATATGATCATTTTTCATACATAATATTGTTGAATTAAAATAAAAAATTGTTTTAGAAGATTGAATGTAAATTTAGTTCAGTTCAGTAACTGTAGGTTTTTACTACCTGCCTAATACAATAATACCGCCTTATTTGCAGGGCATCCGTTGCAAGACCCTCAGTATATACCTGAAACTACACACAGTAAAGAACCTTATATATACTATGATTTTTCCTATACATACGTACCGATGATAAAAGTCTTTTTTTTCTTTTTTTTCTTTTTTTTTTAAAGATTTTTATTTATTTATTTGACAGAGAGAAATCACAAGTACACTGAGAGGCAGGCAGAGAGAGAGAGAGGGAAGCAGGCTCCTTGCTGAGCAGAGAGCCCGATGTGGGACTCGATCCCAGGACCCTGAGATCATGACCTGAGCCGAAGGCAGCGGCTTAACCCACTGAGCCACCCAGGCGCCCCTCTTTTTTTCTTTTTTTTTTTAAGATTTTACTTACTTGAGAGAAAACAGAGCAAGAGAGCAAGCAAGACAGCACAAACAGGGGTGAGGGGGAGAGGGCGAGGGACAAGCAGACTCCCCATTAACAAGGAGCCCCAGGAGGGGGGCTCAGTCCCAGCACCCGGAAATCACTGTGGGACCCGAAGTCAGACGCTTACCTGACTGACCCACCCAGCCACCCCCGCCCCCATGATAAAAGTCAATTTATAAACTAGTCACAGTAAAAGATTAACAACGATGATTAATAATAAATCAAACAATTATAACAGTATACAGTACTAAAAGTGACATGATTATTATATCTTTCTTTCAAAATATTGTACTTTACTCACCCACCTTCTGACAAGGCAAGACGATAAAAGCCTGCGGTGAACTAGCCGGAGGTGGTACGACGCAGGCGCTGGGACGTAGGTAGAGTCAGGCAACTATTGACCTTCTGATGATTCGTCAGAAGGAGGATAACCGTGACCGCAGGTAGGGAAACTGCAGGAAGCGAAACTGCAGATAAGTACATATGACTCGACTGTGGTTCGCGTTGTCGTAGGAAACTAAGACTATAGATGTAGTAGTGTTCTTGGGAAGTAGAGTAGTCATGTTCTTAAGACAGGTGTTACAGGGCGCCTGGGTAGCTCAGTGGGTTAAGCCACTGCCTTCGGCTCAGGTCATGATCTCAGGGTCCTGGGATTGAGTCCTGCATCGGGCTCTCTGCTCAGCAGGGAGCCTGCTTCTCTCTCTCTCTGCTTGTCTCTCTGCCTACTTGTGATCTCTGTTTGTCAAATAAATAAATAAAATATTTAAAAAAAAAGACAGGTGTTACAGTGGTCTGAAAAAATACCTATATTTTAATGGTTACTTGGTTATCATTCTGTTTCAAGCAAAACCCAAATGCAGGAAACACATCTTCAGTAATTACAGTAGTAATTAAAATGAATATTATACCACTTATGTTAATTATTAATTATAAAAAAGTGAGGAATGTTACCAACTTAAATTCATCTTCGAACAGAAAATTATATTTGGGGATAGAAACAAATACATAGGTTTATGTAGAAACATGTAATTACCCCTTAAATTTAAAAAAAAAAAAAATGTGATTTGCCTTGTGAATGTCTAGAAAGGTAATTTAATGTACTGCATGAGGAAGTATAGCCAGAAAAATAAAAAGTTACTTAGAAATAAAACTCATCTCACGGTAAATCTAAAACCCTAAGGATGTGAAATTTATCTTATTTTTTTGAAAAGGTAAACATGTAGTTCATATGGAGTGCATTTTGATATTGAATTTGCACTCAAAGTATAACCTGTTGAAACAAGTTGAAGCATAAAACTACTATGACACTGAACAGTTCAAAATAGTCTTTCTGTAAGTGAGAAAATTTGAGTATTTTCTTTGAATTACAATTTGCTGGTAAAATAGATATATAAAACAGAACAGTGGGAAAGGGAAGTGAGTTTTTTTATTAAAAGAGTAGGGGCCTGGAACCAGATTATGAATCTGAAAACTAATGGTAATATTTTCACCCTTCAATGAAGTGTCAATGAAAGTTATCTCCTAGGACATCCTGTCATAGAAGAGAATTAATGATCATGAACTAGAATTAACATTTACCATAATGCTCTCTCTAAAATATGTCTGAAATTTTAAATTCAAAAACTTTACAGAATTTTACACCAAAGTTCTCCAAAGTCCACTACCTGCTTGTAGCAAGGAGGTGCGCAAATATATCTAAAAGGATGCAACAAGGAACTATTCAGCTTCTATTAATATGCAACTTTATCAGAAACAAGAGCATTCTCTTTTCAAGCACTTACGCTATAGATATACTCTGCCTCACTAACTGCCAACTTCAGTAAACTAGTATCCTGAGGGTATAGTGGGAGTTTTGCTGTGTAAAATGTTTGAAGATAGTGCCACCAGTCTTTGTTCCTTTTTATTATACTGTACTAAGGAAAGAACATTCATAATCAAAGGCTTGGAAATGTTGGCATAATTATATGGAATGTCTGCCGATACATACTCTCCTATTGCATAAGAAATTTTATAATTATTTTTTTCTTGTTTCAAATTTTTGAAATAAAAGTTTCAGTTGGTTTTAGACTCATATCAAAAAAAAATTTTAAAGATTTCATTTATTTATTTGACAGAGATCACAAGGAGGCAGAGAGGCAGGCAGAGAGAGAAGAGGGGAAGCAGGCTCCCTGCGGAGCAGAGAGCCCCATGGGGGGCTTGATTCCATTACCCTGAGATCATGACCTGAGCTAAAGGCAGAGGCTTTAACCCACTGAGCCACCCAGGTGGCCATTTTTTAAAAATGGTATTTCCAGTTAGTTTTTAGAAGGCCAACATTAAGGGAAGATGATGACTTTCTTTCCATAGTTAATAAATGCATGCAAACTGTCTATTCCTCTGATTTCAATCTGTTGATTTTTTTTTTTTTAGTTGTTAGTGACTACTACTTTGAGCTATGTTAGTCAGATCAGAAACCGTGACATATTTAGACAAAAGCCATTTCCTTACTCCACTATAGTACAGATTAAGCCAAAATATTTTCCCAGGCTGACCTGTTTCTTAGACTTGACTTGTGACACAGTTTTAAACATAGAAATACAAGCAGCAACTGTGCTGGAAAATAATTTGAAGATATGCCTCTTCAATCTTTGCCTTTGTGCCCCTAACCCTGATTTTACCTCTTGCCTACATAACAGATGACTATGAAAAATGTAGCAGCCATTGTGTGAACATAAAGATGAAAGTCACACTTTGAAAACAACAGAATAGGAAGACAGGATAATGGTCCTTGAAAACATAGTTGAAAAGATGCAATAGCCATGGACTTCTCGTCTCTGTGCTCTTTAAAACAAGAAAAAAAAAAAATTCTTATTTGTTCAAAGTACTGTTTCTTACTCTTTAAAAACCAAGATATGGGGCACCTGGGTGGCTCAGTCATTAAGTGTCTGCCTTTGACTCAGGTCATGATCCCAGGGTTCCTGGGATTTCCTGGATCAACCCAAGAAGCCTGCTTCTCTCATTCTCATTCCCTCTGCTTGAGTACCCTCTCTCGCCGCACCTCTCTCTGTCAAATAAATAAATAAAATCTTTAAAAGTAATAAAAATAAATAAAAACCAAGATATTTCTAACAAATACTGAAGTCTTGATAAAAATTAAATTAAATCCTAGACTTTAAAATTATTTATCATTACTTAAAAATATTTATAAATTATAGTATAAACATTGTTTATTTCATCTTTACAAAATTATTTTCTTTTTTTGTATTTCTTAAAGGTCTTGGATATATTGTTATAGTAGGAAATGTGCATTGTATATTTAAAATACACATATATTCAGGAAGGATTATTGCACTATAAGTTTGGACACCACTAAGTGTAGGCAATTTCTTTAAATTTTTTTTTCCCCCAATACAGTATCTCTGGAGAATTAATTGTATGCTGGGCACTGTGATGCATACTAGCAGTGATTAGGCAATAAAAAAATCTGAGGCATATATGAATACATTGATCCAGTTACTTATGCAACAGATAATTATGAATAAATTTTGTGACAGAAGACATTTCAATGCAACTGGAATAAAAAAGATGAGAAGAGAGAGTCCTAGCCTCTGAGAGCATTTCATGTAGTTAGGAAGGCGGAAATCAGTGTATGATGTATAAAATTCGAAGTAAAACTGAAGGAACTCACATATCTTTTTGAGAGTCTGTAATGACTGAATTTGTTGGAAGAATGGGAATTTGCCACGTGGTCCAGATAAAAGGAATCCATGCTAGGAACGGAGAACAGATGTGAAATTCTGGCCTCTTGCAGGTACTTAATAAAGATTGGTTGCACTGAGTTGAGTAAATGATTCTTACCATGATATATTGTTGGGCTCATGGGAGGTTTTTGGACCAGGAAGCAAGACGTGTGCTTTGGCAAAGTGTAAACCTAAAATAACTTTTTTTTTTTTTTCTGCTAAGCTTTATATTTAGAGACAGGTGTTTCAAAGTAGTTCTTAGGAGTTTTGAGGTTTTGACGAATCTAATAGAATATGCTCTTAATACCTGAATATAGAGATACCCAACATTGAGTAAATTGAATATAATGCCAAGAAATGGAGCTTCATGACACAAATGTAACTCTTTTGTCATAGCCCCACAGGTCCCTGAAGTTCTGTTCATTTTTTTTATTTCCAGTCTGTTTTTTCTTTGTCATTCAGATTGGATCATTTCTATCATCACATTTTTTTTAAAGATTTTATTTATTTATTTGACAGACAGAAATCACAAGTATGAGGCAGGCAGAAAGAGGAAGGGAAGCAGGCTCCCCACAGAGCAGAGAGCCTGATGCAGGGCTCCATCTGAGGACCCTGGGATCATGACCTGAGCCTAAGGCAAAGGTTTTAACCTACTGAGCCACCCAGATGCTCCTCTAACATTACATTTTTTTAAGTTCATTATTTCCTGTCTCCTTTGTCCTGCTTTTTAGCTGTCAAGCCCATTCACAGAGGCATTTTTGTTTATTTGTTTGTTTTGGTTATTTTATTTTTATAATTTAAAAATGTCCACTTGTTTCATCCCTATGTCTTCTATTACTTTGTTGGGTTATTTTTACTTCTGCATTTGTTTCAGCTGTGTTCATAACTGAGTATTGAAGCTGACCATTTTTAACACAGCTACATTAAAATCTGTGTCACATAATTCTGACATCTCTTTGATCTCAGTAATGACGTTTATTGATGATCTTTTTAAAAATGTATTTATTATAATGTCTCCTTTGTTATTGCATGAAAAATATTACTGATTGAAACATGAATATTTTTGTATTATGTTAGCAGTATCTGGACTCAGGGGAGCTAGAGTCATAGTTTCTCTTTAATTGGCTTTCTCTGACACCACTCTGATGAGAAAAGGGATAGGATACTGTTCAGTTACTGACAGGTGGAGGTAGAAATACAGATTCCCCACTTATCCTTTGTTGATACCCAAGGTGGGTGTTGTTCCTCCTTAATGCTGGTGAGGGTGGGCATTCTAGTTTCCCATGTGGTTTCCGTGACACTGTAGTGGAGGCAGCATTCTAGCCCTGGAGATGGTAAAATTTGAATTCCACATGTGGCTACTTCTAACACCATCACACTGTGGAAGGAAGGAGGGGGTGTACTGTTATTGCTAGTAAGGTATAAAAGTCCATGCTCCCCCTGTTGTGTCTTCTGACAACAAGGTATCCGGAAATGAAAACCTCAGGTCCTCCTTGCTTTCTGTGACATTGCCCTGATGGGATGTTGGGGGCCTTTTTACAGCCTAGCAACCACTTAACTTTCGCATGTATAGATGAGTGAGAAGCCACAGGTTTGTTTTGGTTTGGGCTTTGGCTGCCACAAAGCAGTTATTTTCTAAAAGTTTTCTGTCATGCTAAGATGCTGTTTTTCCTAGTCTTTTGTCTGACAGAATAGGCTTTTTGTTGGGGCTTTTGTTGTGCATACCCATTGGCATTTCTAGGTTGTCAGTTTCTTCAGTTCCAAATCTAGAATGCATGAAGCAGAAAGAAATCAGAAAACAAGAGAGATGTAGCATACCTAACTTGTGGCATCGAGGGAGAAAATATCATTTATCCAGGGTTTTTAGTTGTACTTGGTATAAGAAATGGAGAACAATCTCTGACACATAAAATACATGGACGTTTAAGGATAGGTTTCTTTTCTCTTGCTAGTGCTCATACATTTTATCAACACAATGCATATATTTAATAAATCTAACAACTTTCTGGCTTTCTTAGCTATTCCTAGAAAACTTTTGAGATAATAAAATAAGTCAAATTTAGGTTATACGGTGGTTTATTTTTATTAGTCTTTGTATAAGAATGTTGTGTAATTTTCTTTGAGATTTTATTTACTTGTAAGGGACCGGGAGAGAGCACAAGCAGGGGGAGCAGCAGGCAGAGGGGGAGGCAGGCTTCCTTCTAAGCAAGGAGCCTGATTTGGGACTTGATTCCAGGACTCTGGGATCATGACCTGAGCCAAAGGCAGATGTTTAACTGACTGAGCCACTCGGGTATCCCAAGAATATTGTGTAATTTTATGTTGATGCCTATATATATATATATATATATATATATATATATATATATATATATATGTATTTTTTTTTTTTAATTTTGCTTTCAGAGCACCTGGATAGCTCAGTCAGTTGTGCACAACTCTTGATTTCAGTTCAGGTCATGATCTTGGAGTTGGAGGCTGAGCCCTGTATCAGGCTTCCATGATGAGTGTAGAAACTGCTTGGAATTCTCTGTCTCCCCCTCCCCCTTCCATCTCTACCAGAGACCTGACCCCTCTCTCCATGCTCTTTCTCTAAATAAATAAATAAATAAATATTAAAAATTTGCTTTCATTTGTACATTTGTTTACTTTAATTAGTAACTGAAAATGGTTTATAGATTATTTTTGAATTATATTTTCATAGAAATGATAGAAATGACGTGATTGTGTATTACTGTATTTTTCTCATTTATTTACAATTGACTCATAACCACATTAGGAAGAGCAAAGATCATAAAATTTATTTCTTATATAAAATAACTATAAAATGTAGTTGTATATATAATGCTTGGTTGGTGGGATTTTTAATACAATTCACTGTCATTAAATGTCGTCCTCAAGAAAATATAGTTGCAGAAGACCACCATTAAAAATTAATACAATTGCAAATTTCTTACTCAAAACAAAACAGAAAGGAAGAGTGCTAATTCTTATTTTCTTATTCTTGTGCTTTCTCATAGATATGGGTCAGATCAAATCTTGAATCCAGTGGGATGACCACAGTCCTACATCCTACTTCTATTCTGGATCTTTATAGTTATATAAGAATATTAACTGGAAACTTCCTTTTAGAGAAAGGCATGACCTAAAATTATGGTTCTGCTTATTTAACTGGGAGTATATTCAAGATTTATAGCTCATCTTTTTAGCAGAAATCAGAGAAATGAAACATACACAACTTGTTGCATTGGGGAAGACAAGTCCTCTTTTCCCTAAGGAAAAGAAGATGTTTTCATTCTTTTCACTCCTGCATAATTAAGTATCTACTCATCTATGTTAATTGGTAATCATATAAAAATAGTTTTTCAGCACAGGAAGCGGAAGAGCAAGAACTTTCGCCTGAAAGGTCTTTGTATCTATCACCTACTTTTTTTTGTCAGGGCTTCGGAAGTATTGAAATAGAGGATGGGAATTGCCCTCCAGGGTTTTCTTTGCAGTTGTCAGACCTGGAAATGATACGTTAGGTGTCAGAGGACTCTCAGACATTGTGATTAATTGAAGGTTGGCTTACTGACAAAAGAATTCACAGAGTCATGTGATTTGAGTTCTTGAAATAGTTTAGCTTTATCTGTATTTTGTATAACCTGCTAGCACATTGCAAACATTCTGCAGGAAACTGATTAGAATGAAAAAGAAAAACTTAGCCTTTGGCATAAACCATATTTTATAATTTTTGACCATATATATAATTATAGAGTTACATGGTATATATTTAGTTATGTTTATATATATACACATACATCCACATGTTACTCTCATAATATTTAGTTTTCCATGCTTATCAGAGTTCCAAAGGAAATCAAGCTTCCTTGTGACTCCAAGGAATTTCATGATGTCCATGCTATAATTAATTAAACCAATAAATCTTAACAGCTATTAGCTGGGCTAAAGTATGTAGAAAAAAACAATGAAACAGCTTTCTCCTAGCACTGTTATTAAATAAAGAAAATATAATTATGTCTGAATATTAGATAAGCCTAATATTATATTATATTATATATTATATTATATTATTGATAGCCTCTCAAACAGCATCACACTGATAATAAAAATAACAGATGACAATATAGAAGGGAGCAAAAAGAAAATCTCATTTGTGAGATTGTAGAAAGTCTTGTGGATCAACTCCAAAAATGAAGCTGCTAAAATTAAGATAGCAGGTCCATCCCCACTGCTTCCCTCTATCCTTGCTAAAATGATCAGTGGACTATTGAATTGAATGAAATTAAAGCAAACTTTATTTATCATAACGTATTTTCCTCTGACCGAGTGTTTTTTAACGTGTATTTAATTAGTATTAAATACTTTTAAAAGTACATTAATGGCTGTTACATGTACTCCAATACCTTTGGGTAGTCTGGATGTATTTAATCCCCACCCCAACATCATGGCCTTTAATCTGGGACTCTAACTGAATGGGTTTTCATTTAAAATTTTCATATTTTCTTCATCATGACTTTTTGAATTAATGTAGGATTTAAAAGTACATTAACATATCATTTATGTTGACTATTAAGGTTTTTAACTCTCATCTTAAATTTTCTACCTGAGATGAGGGCCTCAGTCATCTCACACATGCTCAGTATATGGAGTTGATGGGTGGAGATCTTGACTGTAAAATACACTTTTCCTTTCTCCTTCAAGGACTGACTCTTTCAGTGCCTGACGGTGGCAAGGAGAGAGAGTAGAGACAAATACTGAATTGAACTTTTTTTTTTTTTTAAGATTTTATTTATTTCACAGAGAGAGAGAAATGACAAGTAGGCAGAGAGGCAGGCAGAGAGAGGGGAGAAAGCAGGTTCCCTGCGGAGCAGAGAGCCCGACGTGAGGCTCAATCCCAGGACCCTGGTATCATGACCTGAGCTGAAGGCAGAGGCTTTAACCCACTGAGCCACCCAGGTGCCCCTGAACTGAACTTTTGTATACTCCTCTTGACCTTAGCTGTTAGAGCTCTCTGCTCAATATTGACTCCTCTGCATTACACACCCCATGCTTAATCTCATGGAAGGGGTATGTATGTGTACATAGGTATCTGTGTGTGTGTGTGTTCCTTAGACATAATTACATGACACCTCAGCACATATTCCTGTGAAGAGATCTTGTTGTGGCTCAACTTCTCAAACTTCTCTTTCTCTTTGACATGGTCTTGCTTCTCAAATATTCCCCATTATGTGTTATCATTGAGGTCCATTCATTAGCTCCCTTTCCAGGTATAAAACTGACCCATGAGAACCATTCTTTACATTTACATGAATACACTAATATTTTAAGGGTTCAATATGCTAGTGATTTCACTTAACATTTTTAAGAGAGAATTTCTAGTTTAAAGCTGAGAACCTGGTACCAGTGAGAAGAAGGATGAAACAAAAAGGTTTAGACTAGTGTTGGAAAGAAATTTCATATAAATGCTTTAATATTTAATGCTTAAAAACTATTTATACTACCTGGCAGAATATTCCCCTCTTTTCATTAAATAATTTGCCTACTCTGGCCTCTCATGAAAATGACCTCATCAGGGAACTGCAAATTTACTTCATTTTTACAAAATAAGTCATTTTTTTGTGTGCTCCAAACACTATATAGAAGCCCATAACACTTTTCAATTAGGACTGGAATTTTAGAAATTATTTTTAAAGTGAAGAGCAAATTTTAATACAGTATATGTTAACTGTAGTCTATGGAATTTTTAAGTACATTAATCCAATATTTAAGTACATTATTCTATGGAATTATTTTTTTTAAAGATTTTATTTATTTATTTATTTGACAGACAGAGATCACAAGTAGGCAGAGAGGCAGACAGAGAGAGAAGAGGAAGCAGGCTCCCTGCTGAGCAGAGAGCCCGATGAGGGGCTCGATCCCAGGACCCTGGGATCATGACCTGAGCCGAAGGCAGAGGCTTTAACCCACTGAGCCACCCAGGCGCCCCTATTCTATGGAATTATTAAGTACATTATACTTTACAACAATCCATTCAAATAGTTATTATTGTTTTACAGTTACATTTGAAGTGCTGGGAGGTAAGATGTTTTTTCTCAAGGTGACATAACTTTGAGTGTCCCATTTTAAATCTTAATTCCAATTCTTTGCCCAGAGTAATTCTTTGCATTTAATTGTAACAATCTATGCAGAATAATATAGGAGGAACTGCATAAAGACAGATTATTTTCAAATTGGTTTTCCACTTGTTTCTCTCCTATGATGGTACTTGTAACTACAGGTATGATATTTTAAAACCTAAAGGCTGCAGACAATAGCAAAATTATATGTGGAAGTGCATCCGAAGCCGAATATGCAATTCTAGGTTTGTGACACTACATTTTATTCTCAAGGTGACTAAATGGAAATGTCACTGCAGAGGGCCTATCTGAGGCATGCAAGTACAGCATATTGTCTAGCGTTCTTTTCTCTGCTTATCTCCTGTGGGCCCTTGAGAAACAAAGTTTGGGGTTGAAGGATTAGCCTCAGCAGATCCACTTATTTGATTAGTGTCCTGCCTGTTCTGCTTTTACTCAGGTTCATTGATCAAGATGATTGCATTCTCTGTCCTTTGCTGTGCAAGTCAGGCAGAGGAAAGGGATCATTTGCTGAGATGTGAGTCCTTAGGGCAGGCCCATGTCTTTC
This sequence comes from Mustela nigripes, assembly GCF_022355385.1. Classification (NCBI taxonomy): domain Eukaryota; kingdom Metazoa; phylum Chordata; class Mammalia; order Carnivora; family Mustelidae; genus Mustela; species Mustela nigripes. The sequence goes on from NC_081571.1 coordinate 60,967,801, forward strand.
AATGCACAGTCAACTGGCTAGTTCACCATGGTGTTCAGTAATAAAAATAATAAAATGAGTCAAATGGCCCTTCTGTTAGAAGGAAATTCCACTCTACCCTGATTTCCAGCCAGTAAAGCTGGACTTTGACATAGCTAGTGAACTGTATTAGATGGTGGAATAGTCTCCTGAAAAAGCAGAGAGATGATCCATAGCTTGGAGAATTTTAAAGTGAAATGAACACAGCCTGATAAACAAGAAAATAAGAAAAACTTGTACTGTCTGAGAGCCACATGTGAGCTTGTGTCTTGGCTTTTATCATAGAGAATTCAACTCTGTGGTACTTCAACTCCAAAGGAAAAGCAGGATTTATCTTTTTAGTGTTTGGATAAAACACATCAACTTCAGTTACAAAATAGTAGAAACATATTAAAAATTTTATACATCTTACACTGAAATACATTAGTCAAATGCTTATCAGATTTAAATATACTGTTAACATAAGGACACCAAGCATTTGATAGAAAATCTTGAAATATGAGATGTTTATATTCCCAGTGGAAACTCAAAGCATATTCTGAGTAATTGTGATGAGACATATTAATGCTGAAGGCACCAAGCGGGCAGATTTTTTGCAGAGACTTTATATGAATTCACAGTACAATAAAAAAAATGCACAAGTCACTAATTCAGTTTGGCTGTTACAAGTGAAAAATTGATTTAATGAACCGGCTAATAAAATCAGTAAAATTTAAATTAAGAAATACTGTATGCTAACAAGAATAAGAATTAGTTCTACTACAATTTATTAATTTTTCCACATTTTTATAGTAAAATGTATCATCTTGAACCTATTTCTGAACATTTAGTATTAATGTTTCCTTACAAAACTTGATTTTAAGATGTCTTTAACATATCTGCTTCAATCTTCTACTTAGTAAAAACATATATAATTGGAGCCACAAATGCATAATTCATGATAATGTAATGAAACTTACGTTGCATTACATAAATGCTTCCTGAGCACCTTAATAGTATAAACAACATTTTGTATGGGATCTAACTTGAAATAAAGCTGTATTTTTGAGGCCTTTATTGTATATGAACAAATAACATTTAAGCACCAATATTCCTTTGTCTCTGTTAATTCTAGTTAGTTACATCTTATTTACCAAATAGGCCAGGATGAGATTAAACTGCATTTATTTTTCAAAAAACCATTGCTTCATGCAATCTGTTATTTATTTATTTTTTGAGAGCACGTGAACATGGGGATGGAGAGCTGGCAGGGGGATTGGGCAGACGGAGAGAGAGAGGGAATCTTCTTAAGCAGGCTCCACACCCCACAAGGAGCCAAAAGTGGAACTCAATCCTATGACGCTGAAATCATGATCTGAGCTGAAATTAAGAGCCTGTTGCTAACCGACTGAGCCACCCAAGGGCCCTAGCACCTGTTATTTTAAAACTGGTTTCTTCCCCTCAAATTTATTCATACTGATCACATTTTACGTATGTCCTGTATACCCTTCTTTTCTAGCTCACTACTTATTCCAGAGTACATTTTCTTGATTATGAATTGAATTAAGTAAACATATGATCAGTTACTATGCAGTTTTAGAATGAAGTGCTATAAAATGGCCCTATGAGGTTTTGCTTTTCATATGTTAAGGAACGTGTAGAAACTTTTTTCCTAAAAGTGTATGAAAGGCATATTCCTCTTTAGGACATATTACAGACTTCATTTCAAATAGTTTTCTAATAAGGAATTAATACCTTTTCACAAGCTAGAAAATATTATGATCCAAAAATGGAATACATTTAAACTCTCTTTATGCTATTCATTTTAATTTTGGAAAAGTTTGCTATTAATACTATAGTAATGACAGAAAACCCAGTCCTTATTTATAGGTAATTTAGTGATTCCAGTTTTCTTATTGCATTTCAGCTTATTTCCCTAGTGACAGAAGACTATTTTAAATTACCGTTTCTACTAATGAAGTCAACTCTATTTACACAATAATGCAATCTATTGCTCTCCTATGCATCAGGAAGTAAGCTAACTACCAGATTAAAAAAATGGGAGTTTTCTATCTTTGTGCATATGGAAAAAAAAAAAAGAAAAACACCTAAAATACAAGGTTATGAAATGCAAAAATATGTACAGAGAACAAGGGCCAAAATCAATTCTATTATACTAGAGCAAGGAATATTTTGCTGTTTTTTTTTAAAGATTATATTTATTTATTTGATAGAGAGAGATCACAATTAGATGGAGAGGCAGGCAGAGAGAGATGGAAGCAGGCTCCCTGCTGAGCAGAAAGCCCGATGCGGGACTCGATACCAGGACCCTGAGATCATGACCTGAGCCGAAGGCAGCGGCTTAACCCACTGAGCCACCCAGGCGCCCTTTGCTGTTTTTTTTTTTTTTTTTTAATGTTTGTTTTAACCTGAATTAGATGGAAAGATATTAAACAATGAAGTAAGTCAAGAGCCATAAGGAAAAGCATTGAAGACAGACGGAATAACAAGTGCAAAGGCACTGAAGAGGGAAAGAGGTTGATGTGTTGAAAAATTGTAATTGGATACCCATCTATAGCTGAGCTGTAAGGTACTCTTGGTGAAAAAGTAAATACTAGCAAAGGAGTCAGTTTATTAGGCTTAATAATGACACCCCAAAATATATGCATGCCCTAATTCTTGAAATCTATAAATATTACCTTATATGGACAAAAAGGTCTTTGCAGATGTGATCAAGTTAAGGATCTTGAGATGAGATTTTACCAGATAATCTCAGTGTTCTCCAAATGCAATCACATATATCGTCAAAAGAGAGAGGCAGAGAAAAAAAAATTTGACATACACAGGAGCTGATAATGTGGACACCAAGGCAGAAATTGTGGTGATGCAGCCACAAGCTAAGGGATGGCCATAGCTATCAGAAGGTGAAAGAAACAAGGAATGAATTCTCTACAGCATCTGTGGGGACAGGACTAGGGCATAGCCCTGCTGTCACCTTGATTTCAGCCAAGTGTAACTAGTTTTGGACTTCAGGCTTCCAGAACTATAAGAGAATAAATTTTTGTTATTTTAAGCCATCAAATTTGTGCTAATCTGTTACAGTAGCCCCAGGAAATAAACAGTTGGTAAGGGCCAACTCCAGTGGAAACTTGCATGATAAGCTAAGCAATTGTACTATAACCCCTGGTTAATTAAAAAAAAATAGTAGAGGTCTTATAAGCATAAAAATAAGGTAACTAACAAAAATACATCTTCAGTTACAATCCAAATATATAATCTTACCATGTATGTTTATTAAAAATCAGGTAATTTTTATATTAATCATTCTGGCTACCTATATGTGTACATATTAACTTTGTTATGTATCTATCACTTTATTTTACTGAAATGTTTATGAAATTTAACCATTTAGGTCATTTTTTTCTTTTGAAAATTTTATGAGATCTATTCATGTGCTACAGGAAAAGGTACAAACACATAAAATGTACCCAAATTTTATGACTTAAAAAACTTATGAAACAAAATCATCTGCTCTATGGGAATTCATAAAAACTTTGGTTGCGATAGACTTTAAAACAAGAAATCAGTGTTAAAACCTGCAAAGTCAATATGTAACCTTTTGAGAATTTACTTTCTAATCCTTAGCACTAGTGAACCAAAAGTAAAGAGAGAATGAGCACTGTATCATTTGCTGACAGTGAGTTAAAGTGAAAAGCAATTTGATGTTACTCCCCTTCTAACTAGCAACATCAAAGTAGTTCTAACAAGTAACTTCAGAGAAGTTAATTTAAGGTTTTCTGTTTCAAATTCTCATTTATACATTGCTGCAGTTACATAGGTATTGTGTAAAGCCTGTTTCAGTTTGAATCCTCTACTTTTCTCTAACTACAATGTTCTACTTTTCTAGTGAGAGAAGAAAGACCAGACAATAATTTTAGAACAACTTAACTAATTCTGGAAATGTTGACAAGGTGCAATGCAGCTATAGCACCCAAGAAAGAAGTGAACTGTGAAACAATTGGCATTGTCATTCTTTTCTGCCAGTTCTGAGAATATTGTTAGATTTTGAAATATAAATTTACTTCCTAAGAATATATATATATATATATATATATATATATATATATGATTGTTCAATATACTATCTGATCCCTGCTCATCAGGGAAATGTCTAATTCCACTTTAATGTGTGTTAGTTATTAAAAGTCAATTTCATGGGTACAGATTTTACCAATGCTTATGGTCAGTCATCAAGAAAATAATTTCTTTTTAAATAAATGTGCAAACATAGCTAGCTAAGCTATACACAGTTATCAATACTATCAGTACCTTGAATTACAATGACCAAGGATATCAGTGCCCTACAAATGGTGTATCTGAAAACTCAAAAGAGAGTAGCATTCATTTATTATTGATTATGTGTATGCATTCTTAGATTTTCCTATATATTGACCTATATGTTTCCTGTATGTTGGCTGGAAGGGTGAACTAGAATATACGACTGTTTCAGCTCTACTGGTTCTGCACAGTCCTTAGCATTGGGTACTAGACAACATGACACAATATATGTTTTTAACATATTTGATGATTTTTAATTATCCTACTTTTCCATGACTTTATATCATGTGTAATATTACTGAGATTGTAGTGGTCTTTATAAAATGGCCTGAAATATCTAGTTTGAGAAGAGAAAATATTCATGCACCAAGCATAAAGATTTTAAAGCAATTTTAAAAAGATTTTATTTATCTATTTGACAGACAGAGATCACAAGTAGGCAGAGAGGCAGGCAGAGAGAGATGGAGAAGCAGACTCCCTGCTGAGCAGAGAGCCCGATGCGGGACTCCATCCCAGGACCCTGGGATCTTGACCTGAGCTGAAGGCAGAGGCTTTAACCCACTGAGCCACCCAGGCGCCCAAGAATAAAGATTTTAATGTGTCTAAAACTCAGTGCCCTTCACGAAATTTTATATTGCTCACATAAACTTTGTATGGTATTACTCAAGCTGTGGCAATCAACTATAGCACAATTTTGCAACTATATATAGAATTTAATTTCATCTTATGTATATGCTATTTGTCAGGAACATACATATTTTCTAATGTTCTAATAAGCTCTCTCAATATTTTCTAAATTAAGTTAATATGTATGCATTTCTAAAGTTAGTGATGTTTATACCTATTTTAATAATTTTCATACTTTATACAATTTTAATTTTGTAAACCAATTAATATCTCAAAAACACTAGTCAAAAATAATATCTAAATATCATATAGCTATCTCCTGTAGTAAATAATCACCTCCCATTTATCATTTTATGTGTCCTCTTTGTAAATCCAAATTTTTACTTTTGGAGTGGGTACTTTCAAACATATTACTACTTAGTTATAATCTGATTATGAAACAACCAAAATGAATGAAATCATTAGATAAAATGAATCAGAATCCTGCACCTCCCATTTTAGAAATATTGTTCTTTAATATTAACATCGTATTTCAAACATTTGGCAGATTGAGCACCTGGGTAAAGAGAAGTTACGTGATTTGTCCACCACACAAAGGAACCTTTCTGATCCAAAAATTGCCAGCAGGGCTGATGACTCCAGCTACTGGAATTCATCTCAATTCTCATAAGTGAAATAAGAATGCTTATTTCTGACCTCCCTTATTTACAGAATGAGTAAACAATGCAGGAGGAGAATACAAGAGATATATTGTAACAGACAGCATGTATATATGAATCAATATGTCCAACACAACTACATTCTAAAGCTCTAACTGGTTCAATCAAAATATTTCACTCAAGCGTATTGACAATTCTGATCCTGTGGATAAAAATGTACTGCATATGCCATAGACACCAATCACCCCTTTGAACCAAGTGAGGATATAAATCAGCAGGCAAAGACAAGTTTTCAAAGCTAGTTCCAAACAGAACTTCGACAACCCAGCAAAGCTGTAACTAGTGAAGACATTACATGGATCAGCCTGCTGTGCAACAGAGGAGGTAGCTTTGCTCAACTCAGGCTTTGAGCTGACCTGAAGCTTAATAGGCAGTCACAGTGCCAGGTTCTGCAAACTGCAGCACTGACCACAAATCAAAAAATAGTCTTCCTTGGCATCCATGATTTTGCTAGAGCTAAACACATAGGCAGTTAAAAATGACAGTGTCATAGTCATATAGGCAAGAAGAACACATACATTATCTAGATATATGTACATGTAAGTATTTTTGTTTATTTTGTCCAAATATATTAAATGTATATATACATATAAAAATATACATTATTACTTAGTGGACTGATGATGCAGAAAAAAGTAGTAGGAGTCCGTTTGAGGACTTATTAAATTTTGTGACAAAACCTCTGACTCAGATTTAAGTAAATTGTTAAGAAAGAAATTCACATTTTAGAATTTGGGATGATTGCAATGGAAGATGGTACTGTCTTCAATACTAGATTACAGGAATAAATATGTTTTATCTAGTGTTTTACTACCCCATTTATTAGAAAAATCTCTGCCTTGCAGATATTGAAATTGGTACATTGCTTTTAATTGTAATCTTCCTGTTGAAAAACATCAATTGAACTGTCAGATGTACAAAAATGCTATCCTTACTTGCCATATTTACAATATTGATTATCAAATTAGCATTACACTGCAATTATCTTGAAGTATTAAATGACACAAGCATACTGTTAAACAATTTGTTTAAAAAATAAATTTAAATATCACAGCCGCATGTTATTTCTTAAACAAGACTCAAAAAGCATAAAGCACAAAGTGAAGTTAATTAATTTGCCCACCTTAAAATAAATAAATTCTGTAAGAGTTTAACAAAGTAAAAAGACTTGGTAAAGAACTCACAAATTATAAGACATAAAATGGATGTAGGTGTGCTTAGATGGCTCAGTTGGTTTAGTGTGGCTACTCTTGATTTCAGGGTCATGAGACTGAACCATGCCTGGGCTCTGTGCTGAGCATGGAGTTACTTAAGATTCTCTCTCCTTCTCCCTCTGTACCTACTCAGGTGTACTCTTCTCTTAAAAAAAAAAAAGGCATAAAGAGGATGCAAAATTCCCTTAAACATTAAGGAAATATGAATTAAAATAATTCAATAAAATGTTTCACTAGACAAAAATTTACACATTTTAATTTTTTTTACAAAAAAATTTTTGCAAAAAAATTTTGCAAAAAAAATTAAAATGTGAATTTTTTTAAAAGATTTTTTTATTTTTTTACTTGAGAGAGACAGTGTCAACTGGGGGTCAGGGGCAGAAGGAGAGGGAAAGGCAGACTCCCTGCTGAGAAGGAAGAGTGGCTGATCCCAGGACCCTGAGATCACAACTTGAGCTGAAGGCAGAAAGTTAACTGATTGAGCCCACCCAGGTGCCCCAAAAATCTGAAAATAATTTTAATCTTATTAGTGTTTTTCTTTTTAAAAAATGTTAAACAAAGCAGTGATTTAATTTCACTTATATTCAATTGTATATCCAATTGTGCAGAGTACATTTATTGATAGTCACCATTTTTTTTTACCATTTTGATTTTAATTACTAATGACACCCAGTCATACCCTTTAGTTTCTCTCTGACATGCACACATGCACAGACATACACATACACACAGAGCTCTCTCTTTTTTCAATTTACTAAGTTACTGATATATTCTTTCTATTCTCTCAACTTTATCATTTGTCCATTTTGTACCTTTTGGGGGAAGTTTTTATTTCTCTACATGTCAGCTTTATCCATCTTCAAAACTTTTCAAAACTTTACACCTACAAAAAAATACTAAAACAAAATTGTCAAGATTTGTGAGTGACTGTAAAGGAAATTTACTGAAAACTGCAGAGGTATTGTTTCAGCATTTTGTCTTATTATCTACAGCATCATTAAGCTATAATTTATCTACCTTAAAACATAAATAAAACCATATCAATAACAGAGTCCTTTTTAGCAAATAGGCTATTTCTCTATACTTCTTAATAAGAAAATCTCTGAAAGAGAAGTCCATAATTATATGGACTCACATTCTTTTTCTTTTTGGAATGATTCCAGTAAGCTATTTTCACAAAGTTGATTGAAAATGAGATTTTGTCAAGGATAGCAATCACCCAGAAATTATTACATCTAATGGATAATTTCTGATTTCTCATATAACTTCACCTCTGAATAGTATTTGATATAGTTAGTCGCACCTTCCTTCTTGAAGCCATATGTTTTTCCTAGTTTTCAAGACATTATATTCAATTTTTCCTATCTCGCTAGTTACTCCTTACATTTCCCTTGCTAGATTGTCCTCATGTCTATGATTTCTAAATGTTAGAGTATCTTAGAGCACAATTCTAGGCCCTCTCCTCTTTTCTAGCTCATCCATTCTCAAAGCTTTAAACACTTTAAGTACATTAACAATTCTTTATTTTATTTTTCCTGAACCGTTCCCTTGAATTCCAGACTCATTTTTCAAAGTGCCTACTAGATCAGTATTTCAATATCTAATAAGCTTCTCAACTTAAATCTGTCCAAATCCTGATACAATGTTCTTATGCACAATCAAATTCTCCTTATATTTTTTCTTTTAAAGATTTTATTTATTTATGTATTTGTAAGAGAGAGAGAGAGAGAGAACACAAGCAGGCAGAGAGAGAAGCAGGCTCCCCACGGAGCAACTCCTTAAATTTTATCCAACTCAATAACTGGCAATTTCACAGAACAAATCTGTTTCTCATTGCCCTCATTATATATAAAAGTACTGAAAAGTTAGTTTTTACAATCATTTGGTTTCTATTCGATGGCAGAAAATACCACTCTTTGAGGTAGTGACAATCATAGAATCTATTTCTCTTTTTATATTTGTTTGTCTTGATTATTCTCAGATCTTTAAGCATCTGGGATACAAATGACATTTAAAATTATTCCCAATTATTGATAGAACACTCCATGCTTTTTATCTTGTGCTCTATATTCAATATTGTTAGTTTTTCTTGTGATGTCATAATTTTTAAAAATCCCCTTACAACAGAAAACCACTTAGCTTTTTATAATGTTCTATTTATAGTTGTAATGGTTCTTTTGTATCAGTGGAAGACATTTTTAAACATTTGGAGATTAGCTATACATGTAAATTTGTTATTTGCGCTGTAGGAATATAAAATATAAGCAAATACTGGTATTAGATTAATTACAAAAAACTTTTATTGTTTTTTAAACAATTGTATAAATGAACATTAACTGTTGGAATGTGAATGGATATGGAATGAGAGGAAAGACTTCTGATTTTTTTTTAGCTTTTTACCTCCTTATAATCTTGGTGTGAATTCTAAGATATGAAATTTCTCCTTGTTTTTAAGGTATTAGGGAATTTTCATAAAATGTACAGAAATGAACCAAATCAATATGGAAGAAAATCTTCATATGTTAACCACCATTTGATAATATATGTTAAAGTTAACCCTAAGCCCATCCACAATATGACTAGAAATATATTATAGATAACATCACATAATGAAGTAGGGGAAACCCACCAATAAACTCTTATAAAATTACCTAGGTTCTTGGAAATTTTAATGAGATTTCCTCTATTGTATGAGTACAACATATTTTCTAAAAAAAAAAAAATGGATCTTTGCTTCTCTATTAGAACAAAAAGTAATTTGGATTATAAAGTTTCTGAATTTAAAGGAACTACTTGCTTATAGAGATTGATTGAAAAACACTCGAAGATGTTAAAAAAATCTAATCATACAGTAATAGATGAAAAAACATACAGTAAGAGATGAAAAAGTAAAGGGATGAAAAAACATGTACTATGCAAATTGAAGTGAAAAGAAAGCTGGGGTAGCAATACTTACATTGGACAAAATAGACTTGAAAACAAAATCTGTAACAAGAGAGAAAGAAGAATACTACATAATGATAAGGGGAACAATCCAAGAAGAGGATATAACAATTGTCAATCCTATGCACCTGACATGGGAGCACCTGTTGCCTTACCTTACGTAAGGCAACTGTTAACAGACATAGAGGAAGAAATTAACAGCAATACAGTAATAGTGGGGCACTTTAACACTTCTCTTACATTAATATATAGATCTTTAGACAGAAAATCTAAAGAAGCAGTTGCTTTGAATGACACGTTAGACAAGATGGGCCAACCATATATACAGAACATTGTCAACAGTGGAATACACATTCTTTTCAAGTGCACATGGAACACTCTCCTGTATACATCACATATTAGGCCACAAAACAAGTCTCAATAAATTAAAAGAGAAAAAGAAATCATATCAGACCTTTTCCCCAATTATAATAGCATAAAAACTAGAGATCAATCATAAGAAAAAATCTGGAAAGAATGCAAATACATAGAAACTAAAGAACATGCTACTAAACAACAAATGTGTCAACCAAGAAATCAAAAAGAAATTTAAAAAATACATGGAGACAAGTGAAAATAAAAACACAAAGTCCAAAATCTTTCAGATGCAGCAATAGCTATTCTAAGAGAGTTCGTGGCAATACAGGTTTACCTTGAGAAACAAGAAAAAATTCAAATAAACAATCTAACCTTACACATAAAGGAGCTAGAAAAAGAAACATAAACAACACCAAAAGCCAGTAGAAGGAAGGAAATAATAAAGATTAGAACAGAAATAAGTGAAATAGAGTCTAAAATCACAAAGCAATAGAAAAGATCAACAAACCGGGAGCTGATTCTTTAAAAAAAATTAACAAAATTGAAAAACCCTCAGCCAGACAGTATTGGGAAAATTGAACAGCCACATGGAGAAGATTGAAATTGGACCATTTTCTTACACCATATGCAAAAATAAACTCAAAATGGATGAAAGACCTAAATGTGAGACAAGAGTCCATCAAAATCCTAGAGGAGAACACAGGCAGCAACCTCTTTGGTTCTGGCTAGACACATCTACAAAGCCAAGGAAAACAAAGGCAAAAATGAACTGTTGGGACTTGATCAACATAAAAAGTTTTTGCAAAACAAAGGAAACAATTGGCAAGACCAAAAGACAACCTACAGAATGGAAGAAGATATTTGCAAATATTTTACCAGATAAAGCTAAGTAGTATCCAAAAATCTATAAAATTTTGCAAAATCCATAAAGAATTTACCAAAGTCAACACCGAAAGACCAAATAATCCAGTCAAGAAATGGACAGAAGATATGAGCAGACATTTCCCCAAAGAAGACATGCAAATGGCCAACAAACACACGAAAAAATGCTCAAATCACTGGGCATCAGGGAAATGCAAATCAAAACCACAATGAGATGCCACCTTACACTAGTCAGAATGACTAAAATTAACAAGTCAGGAAACAACGAAATTTGTGAGGATGTGGAGAAAGGGGAACTCTCTTACACTGCTGGTGAGAATGAAAGCTGGTACAGTCACTCTGGAAAACAGTATGGAGGTTCTTCAAAAACTTAAAAATATAGCTACCCTACAACCCAGCAATTTCACTACTAGGTATTTACCCCAAAGATACAAATGTAATGATCCAAAGTGCACCTGCATCCCAATGTTTATAGCAGAAATGCCCACAATAGCCAAACTATAGAAAGAGCCCAGACATCCATCGACATATGAATGGATAAAGAAGATTATATATATATATATATATATATATATATATAAAATTCAGCCATGAAAAAAAAAAATCTTGCCATTTGCAATGATGTGGATGGAACTAGAAGGTATTAAGCCAAGTGGAATTAGTCAATCAGAGAGATGATTATCATATGATTTCACTCATATATGGGATTTAAGAAACAAAACAGGAGCATAGAGGAAGGGAGGGAAAAATAAAACAAGATGAAATCAGAGAGGGAGATAAGCCATGAGAGACTCTTAATCACAGGAAACAAACTGAGGGTTGCTGGAGGGCAGGGAGATGGGGGGATGGAGTAACTTGGGAATAGGCATTAAGGAGGGCATTGATAAAAGGAGCACTGGGTTTATATAGAACTGATGAATCCCTAAACTCTACTTCTGTAACTAATAATACACAATATGTTAATTAATTGAATTTTGAAACAATTAAACAAAAGAAACCTATTCCACTTCTATACACTAATAATGGAGTAGAAAAGAGAAATTAAGAAAGCAATCTCATTTATAATTGTGCCCCCAAAATATCTAGGAATAAACTTAACCAAGGAGTTCACCTGTACTCAAAAATTTATAAAACACTGATGGAAAAAACTGAAGATGATAACAAAAAAAAGAAAGAAAAAGGAAAGATAGTCCATGTTCTTAGATTGGAAGAATGAATATTGTTAAAATGCTCATCCTGCCAGAAGCAGTCTACAGATTTAATGCAATCCCTATCAAAACATCAGCATTTTTTCACGAGACTGGACCAAACAACCCTAAAATTTGTCTGGAATCAAAAAGACCTCAAATCGATCAATCTTCAGGAAGAAGAACATAGCTGGAATTAATCACAACCCTAGATTTCAAGATACACAACCAAGCCATAGTAATCAAAATACAGTGCTGGCACAAAAATAGTCACATATATCAATGGAACACAATAGAGAGGCCAGAAATAAGCCCACACTTATATGGCCAATTAATCTATGGAAAGAGAAAAATAATATATAGTGGTACAATGGGGGCAAGAGAGTCTGTTCAACAAATAGTGCTGGGAAAACTGGACAGCTACATGTAAAAGAATGAAGCTGAACCACTTTCTTAAATAAACTCAAAATGGATTCGACCTAAATGTGAGATCTGAAATCTTAAAACTTTTAGAAGAAAACCTAAGCAGAATTTCTTTGACATTGTTAATACAAACATTTTTCTAGATATATTTTCTGAGGCAAGGAAAACTAATGCTAAGATAAATTTTTGGGCCGACACCAACATACAAACAAACAAACAAACGAACAAAAAACTTTTGCAAGGCAAAGGAAACCAAAAACCAAAAGACAAGGCAACATACTAAGTGGAAAAGATACTACCAAATGATATATCTGACAAAGGGTTAATATACAAAATATATAAAAACTTAACATCAAAAAATCAAATAATCTGATTCAAAAATGAGCAGAGGACCTGAATAGACATTTTCCAAAGAAGACATACAGATGGCCAACAGGTGAATGAAAAGATGTTCAACATCACAAACCATGAAGGAAATGCAAATCAAAACCACAAGGAGATATCACTTTACCCCTGTCAGAATGTCTAGAATCAAAAAGGCGAGAAATAACAAGTGTTAGCAAGGATGTGGAGAAAAAGCAATCCTTGTGCGCTTTTGGTGGGAATGCAAACTGATGCAGCCACTGTGGAGTAGGATATGGAGGTTCTTAAAAAAATTAAAAATAGAAATGCCATATGACTCAGTAATTCCGCTGCTGGGTATCTTTCCAAAGAAAACAAAAACAGACATTTGAAAAATTACATGCACCCTTGGGTTTATTGCAGCATTATTTACAATGGTCAAGATACAGAAGCAACCCAAGTGTTCATCCTTAGATGAATGAAAGTATGATCGATCTATTTATCTATCTATCATCTATCTATGATATATGATGTCTATAGATATACTGAAATATTACTCAGCCATAAAAAAGAGATACCACCATTTACAACAACATGGGTGAAACTAGAGGGTGTAACGCTAAGTGGAAGAAGTCAGACAGAAAGATAAATTATTTCACTCATATGTGGAATTGAAGAAACAAAAAATTGAGAAACAGAAAAAAGACAAAAGAACAGACTCTCAAATATGGACAACATATGGATTATCAGAGGGGAAGTGAGTAGAAGGGTCAGTAAAATAGATAAAGGACATTTAAAATGTACTTATTGTAATGAACACTGAGTTAAGGATTGTTATAGAATTGCACACATAAAACTAACATAAAACTCTATAGTCACTATAGTTCAATTTAAAAAATAGAAAAAAGCAAGAAAGGTATTCAAGATCTCAATATTTGAAATCGTAGTTAGAATTGGCATTTAAGATTTAACTAAAAATATATGTGGGTAATTACAGTTCAGCCAGCTCTGATATCCGGACAGAACTTAGTTAATTTGTGTAGTGTAGGCCCTCAGAAATACCAAATCAAATTGAAGAAACTAATGTGTAGAAACTACTGTATGTGTAGGTTGTAATGTTTTTTCCCTGTAATAGAGCTGTTACTCAATATATATATGTTGATGTATATATTGATGTATATATTGATGTATATATATTGATGTATTTGCCTCACTATTGATGGTGAGGAGGCAAAAACAACAGTTAAGTCTTAGTAAAGGAATCCAGAATTTTTCTATAATACATAAACTTAGCTCTAAATGCTATAAAGAACCATCTTTTTTTAAAAAAAGTTTCAAGTACTACCATGAACAACAACCTTGAATTATTTTAGGTTTAGCTATGAAATAAAATCACTATAATGCATAAAATAAGAAGTGAAAAAATTCAAATTAATATCAAGGGGACAAGGAGTTGAAAAAAAATAAGATAATTTTAATAGGTTTATGCAACATTTGAAGATTTTAAAACTGTAACCTATTTCACATGTAAATGCAAATAAACACATAATTTAAGTTCTAGAACTATCTCAAATTTAATTGTTTTAATACTTTTAATTTAAAATACATTTTTCTGATTTTATGAGGGTATACAAATTAAGTGATTGTGTAAGTCTGGGTCTACTTTTGTGCTCTATACCAATGACCTTTTTTTTAATCCTTATAAGCAAGAACCTCCCACTGTCTTGATTATTGCAACTTTATAATCAGGTACTGGTACTCTAAATTTGTTCTTTTTCAAGATTACATTAGGTAATCTAGGTCATTTGCATTTCGGTATACATTTTATAATATGTTTATCAGTTCTAAAAAAGGCTGATTGGGATTACAAAAGATTTCATTGAATCTGTACAATAATTTTGGATAACTGCCATCTTAACAGTATAGTTTCCAACATATAAGCATGCTTTATTTTCTCATTCATTTTGGATTTTTTTTTTTTAAATTGCTTAGCAAAAATTTATAGATTTCAGTGTATCAGTACTCCATATTTCTTTTGAGCGTATCCTTTTATAATATTTTTGATGTTGTGGATGAATGTAATTAAGTCATCCTCTGCAACATGATTTTTGGGGGAACTGTTAAATTTGCGGAGTTAACAACCAGTAAATGCTCGGCTGCCCTCACTGGATGGGGATCAGTAGAGCTCTTAATAAATGTACTTTTACTCCATTTGACACTGTCAGAAAGCCCTTTCATTCCTAGGTCATGCCATTCTTCCAGAGAACAAACTTGCTTTGCTTACGTCTGAGCTAGAAGTAAACATGGACAAGCCTCAAAAATGCTGGTTTGATGTGGTGGGTTTTCACGTTCTATACTTTAAAAAAGGGGAAGAGATGTTGTACCAAGCTGCAGTTCCAGCAAAGGATGAGCTGTATTATAATATTTTGTAAATAAAATTTTTCTTATAAGTCTTTCTTATAATTTTTCTTGTAAGTTTCATTTTCAATTTGTTTGCCAAGTGTATATAAAAATTGCAATTAGTTTTGTATGGAATCTTAGAACTTTGCTACATTAACATATTGTTCTAGTTTTTGTCTTGCAGATAACTTAGCATTTTCTCTGTCCATCATGTCATCTAGGAATACAGACAGTTTAATTCACTGCTTTCTGAACTTTCTTAAATCCCTGGGACAGGTATCCAATACAGTACTGAACAAAAATGAGGAGAACAGACACCCTGGTGTTTTTTTATTTTTATTTTTAAATTTCATTTATTTGTTTGTCAGAGATAGACTGCACAAGTGGGAGGAGAGGTAGGCAGAGGGAGAAACAGACTCCCTTCTGAGCAAGGACTTTATCCCAAGAATCCTGGGATCATTACCTGAGCTGAAAGCAGCTCTTTAACAGACTGAGCCACTCAGGCATCCCCAGCCTGGTTTTGTTTTCAATTCTATAGCTACATTTTTCAACATTCTACCATTAACTAAGTATATTATTAACCATAGACTTTTTGTTCTTTTTTTTTTTTTTTGTCTCTTTAGCCTTCTTTTTCTTTAAACTGCACTTGAATGCCTGCAACATACTCATATTGGTCATCATATACTATTCATTTTATGTATTCCTAGAGTCCACTAGATATTTTGTTTTGAATTTATAAGATATTTCATGATTTTTTGGTCAAATTTTTGTTAGGTGTTTTATAAAGATTACATTGGCCTCAGAAAATAATTTAGGAATGTGTCCTTTGTCTAGCTGAAAAAGTAAGACTGCTCTCATTTCTTCTTTAGATTTATTAAAATAGTAATTTACCAATTAAATAATTGTTGTAAATTTCTTTATGGGAAGCTTTTGGGAATAAATTCAGTATGTTTTACAAACAAAGTTCTTTGGATTTTTATTCATCACATGTTAGTTTTGGTGATAGTTTTCAAGAAATGTATCCATTTCATGAAAACTGTCTAATTTATTGGCATAATTCTATTTGTAACAGTCTTGTAACATTTTCTATGTGTGCAGAATCTGCAGAGAGAACTCTTTTTCATACCTGCTTTTTGCATGTGTGTTCTCTCTCTGTGTTCCTGATTACTTTAAGATTTATCAATGCTGATAAATTTTTCAAAGAGGAAGATTTGGGATTGCTTAATTTTCTCCACTGTCTCTTTTGTAGCACTGATTTTTCAATCTTCTTTATGATTTCCTTCATTTTATTTGCTTAGGATTTATTTTGTTTTTCTTTTCCTAACTTTCTAATTTGGGAGTTACACCATTGATTTTAGATTTGTCTTCTTTTCCAACACAAGCTTTTTTAAACTGGAAATTTCACTGAAGGAATCTTTTTATCTGTGTTCCCCAATTCGGATGTCTTATTTTCCTTACAGTTGTGTTTGAAATAGTTTTTTTTTTTAATATCTATGATTTTCTCTATGACCTGCTATTTATTTGGAAGTTTGTTATGAAATTACAGTGGTTATTATTCTTAAGATATTTTGTTTTGTTTTGTTTTTGTTTATTTCCAGTTTTGGCATCATGGATTTAGATATGGATTAAGTTTTGCTTTTTCTGCTCATGAGATAACACTTCTTCAATTTAACTTTCATCCATCTGGAAAATTCTCAAAAAGAATTTTCTTGATTTTTTCCCCCCATTTTCTGTTTTTATTAGTCATTTGTTTAATTTGCTATTTAAACTTGTATTAATTCCCTAGTAATGCTATATCAAGTTACCACAAACTTGGTGGCTTATAAAACAGGTATTTTTTCTTTCATATGTTTGGAGGCCAGAAATCTGATCAAGGTGTGGTCAGGATTGCACTCCTAGAAGACATCCCATAATTTTCAAACCCATCAGAGTCCAAAGAGAATTAAAATGTTTGCTATGGCATAACTAGGCTAACTATCTTGTCATGATGTGTATTCCACAAATTAGTGTTTCTTGGCAAAAATGGTTGGGTGTCCCTACATAGATATTTCATCTCCTAATCCTTGCCATGGTTCCAGACATCTCATTAGTTTTTCCTGTTTCTAATGGAAAATGACCAGTACAAGTATTTCTAAAGAATGCTAGACTTAATTAATTAATTTATTTTTTAAAAGATTTTATTTATTTATTTGACAGACAGAGATCACAAGTTGGCACAGAGACAGTCAGAGAGAGAGGGGAAGCAGGCTTCCCACTAAACAGTGAACCCATTACAGGGCTCAATCCCAGGACCCTGGCATCATGACCTGAGCCGGAGGTAAGGCTTTAACCCACTGAGCCACCCAGGTGCCCCAAGAATGCTAGATTTAAATCCCACTGTAAAATCTAATTTTTCAGAGGTGGGAACCATGTTTACTATAGCAAAAACCTAGAACAATTTCATTTTCATATGTTCAAAAATATCAAAAATTTATTAATACAACAGATGTCTATGGACTAAAAGTAAGTTTCCAGATTGTAATTTATGGTGATTTTTATTCCACTTAATCACTTTAGTTACCTTTTCTAGAAATATCAAAATTTAATTCTCATTGTAGCACCCACAGTCTCAAATATCAGATTCTCTCCCATATCACAATTGTACCTTTCTGGTTTCCTATGATTTTAGAACATAGGTCTGAGCCATTACAAGGCTTTAAGCCAGAAGTCTGATAATAATGTAGTCAGAGAGGGAAAAGATTATTTTCTCATATTCAGGTAACAATTCAATCCAAGGTCCACCTGGAAATTTATTTTACTTTAAACTAAAAAAAAAACCTCACAAAACCTTCAAAATGTATTTCAGAAAATTAGGATTTTTCTAGGATAGTATTAACAGTAAAAAAAAAAAAGACAAACCTGATGCTAATCTTTTTTTTTTTTTTTTTTTTTAAGTACAAAAAGTAGTGTGATTTTTTTTTTGAAGAAAACACTGAGTGAACAAATTTGTAAAATTTATCTGGAGCTATACCCTCATTGTACCCAGAATGCCTAACCCTGCTGCTGCTGAAATGTCTCATCAGTCCCCTAATTTTCTGTCTTTCTCACTGCTACCCCTCCCTTACTCTCTCCTCTTTTCTTGTACTTCCTCTTATGTCTCCTTCCTCTGCTCACAACTGCTAAGTCATTTAATTTTAAGATTTTATTTATTTATTTGACACACAGAGAGACAGAGGGAGAGAGCAAGCACAAGCAGGGGAAGTTGTGGGCAGGGGAGAGGCAGGCTCCCCACTAAACAGGAAAGGGAGCCCAATGTGGAGCTCAGTTTCAGGACCCTGAGTATTCATGACCTGAGCAGAAAGCAGCCACTTAACTGACTGAGCCACCCAGGTGCCCCAAGGCATTATTGTTTTCAAATATAAACCCTCCTAACTATTACACCTTCTCACTGTAGGTAGCTGCCCCCCCCCCTTTTTTCCTTTTGAGATGGGTCCTATTGGAATTTTAATGATTAAGTCATCCATTATGTTTTACAAATAAACACTAAAGACCTTTTCTTTGACTTTTTTTTTTTTTTGAGTTGCCATCTAATTATCCAATGCATGCTGCACAGATTTCTTTTCTCCATAAACAAATTCATAATACTCTTTTTATTATTAAGAAAATGTTGTGCATCAAAAAGTCTCCAGGGAATACTAGAAATGATTTATAAAATTGTTGGATGATACAAGTTACAGAAGATCTACAACACGTTTCATGGTGATTTTAATGGTTGAATGGTAATATTACATTGTTTATTGGGGATAACTCATTCCTCCTTTGGTTCTCACCAATGATTATTTATGGGAATTTTAAAAAATTATGTGTTTTTAATAGAAGCTTAAGGTTCACAATGAAATCAAGGGAGAGGTACAGAGATTTCCCGCATATCTCCTGTCCCCACATTTACATCATCTCTCTCTATTACCAACATTCTCCACCAGAGTGGTACATTTTTATAATTCATGAGCCCACACTGTCATATCATAGTCATCCAAAATCCAGTTCATTCTAGATGCTGTATATTCTTCTGGCTCAGACAAATGTGTTCACCGTTATGGTGTCATGCATGGTATTTTCACTGCTCTAAAAATTCTCTGTGCTCTATTTATTCCCATCCCCCCAACCACTAGCATCCACTAACCTTGTTACTATTCCCTGACTTTTACAAATGTCATATAGTTAGAATCACACAGTAGTAGCCTTTTCAGATTGGCTTCTTTAAATTAGTAATATACATGGAAGTTTTGCTTGTGCTTTTTCATGAGTTGGTAGCTCATTTCTTTTTAGAGCTGAATAATAGTTCATTGTCTGGATTTAATGAAGTTTATTTGGTTTATTTTTCTATTCACTTACAGAAGGAATCTTGGTGGAACTTCTATTATTCTTATATATTTTTAAAAACAGTCACCACTTAAAATGGTTCTAGCTTATAGACAATTCAAAGACTTCCAAAATGTTTAAATATACCATTTTCTAGAGAAACTGGAACCACTTAAGTGGTGATGCAACATGGAGGCTTAAGTGGGTAGGAGAAGAATAAATGAAACAAGATGGGATTGGGAGGGAGACAAACCATAAGTGACTCTTAATCTCACAAAACAAACTTAGGGTTGCTGGGGGGAGGGGGTTTGGGAGAAGGGGCTGGGATTATGGACATTGGGGAGGGTATGTGCTTTGGTGAGTGCTGTGAAGTGTGTAAACCTGGTGATTCACACACCTGTACCCCTGGGGATAAAAATATATGTTTATAAAAAATAAAAAATTAATTAATGAAAAAAAAATATGAAACCTAATGATACTATGGTTTTGCTTACAAGATTATCATTCTTTCAAAAGGAGAGTGATAAAAGTCATTTTTAGGGGCACCTGGGTGGCTCAGTGGGTTAAGCCGCTGCCTTCGGCTCAGGTCATGATCTCGGGGTCCTGGGATCGAGTCCTGCATCGGGCTCTCTGCTCAGCAGGGAGCCTGCTTCCTCCTCTCTCTCTCTCTGCCTGCCTCTCTGCCTACTTGTGATCTCTTTCTGTCAAAAAAAAAAAGTCATTTTTAAATGGTTTTCATTTGGGAATAGTGAAATTCGGAATGTGTAGATAAAAATTATATAATGTAATAATACATAGTTATATTTTATTATTGGCAGTTAATTTTTTTCACACTTGTTGCCTTTCTAAAGAATCCTCTACATACTATTCACTATTTTCTCAAATAAGAGTTACATTAGAATCTCCTAAAAGCTTACTTCACAAAAAGTACTAAAAAGTTACAAATCATTGTGCTTCCTTACATTGTGGATAGTCTGAGGATATAACATTTAATTTTTTTAAAAATAGAACTTGATGTTTTCACAAATGATATTTAGTATCTTTTTATTTTTCTCTAATAAGAGTAAAAATTATAAATATTTTATAGAGTGGTTACATGATATATTATTACTAATACCAAAATTTTCTTTGCAAAGACACTATTTAGAGAAGTATATGCAATGAAAAGGTTAGATTTCATAGCTAAAACTTTGTTACAGCTGCATAAAAAAATATTGTGCCAAGTTGATAGTTAACATTTTATTGTAGTTGTTTTGTACTTAGTTGATCTAGAAACTGATATTTCAGCATTTCAGAGTGGGTTCGTTTATAGTTTACAACACAATCTAATATTTATCACATTGTACATCTACATCATTTCTATCTCTTCAAAAATAGTTTTTATTACTAAATAGTAAAGCTTTTTGAGTGTAGAAAATATCATGAGATTTTCAGGATGAATTAACTGCCTTGCAAATGGCACAAGAAATGTCACATTTTATGAATCAGAGTTAACAAGATCTAAAACATGGTATGCCACAATTTTCATAGTGCATTACAAGAATTTTCTATTTGGGTATATTGTAGGCTTATATGATTAAATTTCAAAGCATCAGCAAAAAATCTTTTTCTAGCCAGATTTGGAAGTTATTTCATCAAGATTACTCAAATATTATTTAATATCTATGAGGTTTCTATATGAAAGGCATGAGAAAATATCAAGGAATGTAACTTGCCTGAAGTATACCCATTTCTTAATTTTTATAACTTTTTAAATCCTTCATCTGTCAGGGAGATATTTATTATATAATGTTATTTATTCTAAAAGACAGTGACAATTGTCTGAGGTGTTCTGAAGATATTTCTGTATTGAAAAGTTTATGCATACTCAAAATTCCATAAATGGAAGGCACATAAACCCTATTAGAATTCTGTTTATATAAAGTAGGTTTTTAAAAAATTATTTTAATTTTATATTTTTCAGTGTTCCAAAATTTATTCTTTATGCCACACCGAGTCCTCCATGCAATACATGCCCTCCATAATACCCACCACCAGGGTCACCCCACCCCACACCCCACCTCACACCCCCCTCCCAATCCCCCTCCAAAACCCTCAGTTTTAAGTAGCTTTTCAAAAAGAGATTTTTACATTATTTTTGAAAGATCATGTCTGAATGAGAAATATGTTAGGCAGTCTTACCACAATAACATTTTCCCTTCAATTTCCTTATTATATTCAACTAATGGCAACTAATAAAAGAAACAAAATTCATATTTATGAAAACAGTTATTCTCTACATGATAAAATTAGTTTTTAGTAGAACCTAAGAGTATCCATTATTTGAGAAAGATGACATATATAGCAAATGGCAAACATATATGCCACAATTTTTTTAAACAAAACTAAAAATGTTTTTAAAAGAAAAAGAGGACAACAAAAGCAAGGTTGGAACAGAGGGATGAACTACAAACAGGTTCAAGAAGAAACATTTGGGGCTGTTGGATATGTTCATACTAAGTTAACGTCTTGATTGTGGTGATGGTTTCACAGGTAGGTGTATGCATAAAATGTACAGTTTATTGTATGTCAATTATACCTCAATAAAGCTGTTAAATATGGGAAAAAAGTAAGAAAGCTGTTGGCTAATAATAAATTGATCTCAGAGAAGCTTAAGGTAACTAGAATTTACTTATTTAGTATTTCCTTAGCTAATTAACTTGTCATTTTCCTCTCTCTATACTGCTATAGTTATTTTACAATGTGTTATGGATGATCTAGATCCTTGCAGAAGTTAGAAAAAAATAATCAAATCTGTGTATGCTTAGTAGCTAATAAGTTGTTACAATGATAGAAATGCATTAAGAAAATTATTCTGGTTGTACATGGCATTCCATACACATACTAAAAACTACCTTCATTTTTATGTTTAAAAACCATGACCTGCTCCTTAGAAATGGAAATTCATTGGTCCATTGTTGAAGCTAAACAAAGTATATTCCTAATAGGGTAATAGGTGAATATGTCTTCATTCAAAATGGAAATCATTAAAGATCATTGTATAGTATTCAGATGCTACCAGATAATGGTTATAAATGTTCACAAATTAAACAAACTAGACTGCTGGTTGCATATTCAAAATTGCCTAAATGCATAATTCAAGAAACATTGTGAAGACTACTCTGAATAATGAAAAGAGCATTCCTATCTATATTCTTAATGTCTCCACTACTCTTTTTAATTTAGCTTCACCTATGCCTCATTATCTTTCTGGTAGAGGGTAGATAGCATTAACATTAATTCAGTTACCAAAATCTCCTGGATCTTATGGGTCAGCTTATAGAAAGCACACTTCAGTTAATTCAGTTACCAAAATCTCCTGGATCTTATGGGTCAGCTTATAGAAAGCACACTTCAATACAAAATCTTATTGATTTATTATGAGAGTTCCTGTCATATTTCTCATGTGCCATGGTCTTCATCTCTTGCTCTAGTTGAATTCTTCTCTGCGTGATTGTATTACTGTTTATATGTATGCCACTAGGACTCATGAATACTGTAATGTCACATGAATGGTACCAATGTTTCAAAAACTGGACTTGAATACTTTAAATAAGTATTTCCCCAACACTAAACATTTCCCCAACACTAAACATCCTAGACCATGCTAAGCTTAAACTTTAAATTTATGATGAAGAATGAATTAGTATATTGAAGAAATACCCTAATATTTAACAATCATCTTTTAAATATTGCTATTTCTGTGTTGAGATGAGAACATCATCTTTCTCCTGGCTTCAGTTATCACCAGTTTTCAGTTTTCTTTTCTAAACATTGAACAGATTTCCCCCAAAGCATATTTTGAATTTAATACTTTATTTGAATTAGGAATTTATTCTGACATATTTTACTGACATCACAGAACAGGGTCATAAAAAAACCACATTGTTTTAAGTGAAAAATATAAGTCAAATGAATAAAATTTTGAAGAAAAAAAGTAATTCATTAGTCAGGAAAAGTGAGGACTAAGAATTGACCTTTGGGTTGAACAACACTGGGTTATTATCGATGAACTGGTGTGTGTGTGTGAATCTGAAATAAATAACTTCAGCTTAAGTTTGAAAGAAAGGACGCAGTTTAATGTGAAAAAAAAGTTGAGAAAGAGGGAGATTTAGAGGTTGAATTACCAGAATGATATGAATAGGCAAAAGAGGATGGTTCCTATATTCAAGAAAACAGGATGGCCCTAAGAAGAGAGATGGTTTATCTTTAGATATAGGAAGAGAGCAAAAATATATGCTTAATGGCACTGACAGAATACTGAATATTCTTTTTTTATTAAAAAAAAGTATTTTATTTATTCAGTATTCCAAGATTCATTGTTCATACACCACACCCGGTGCTCCATTTAATATGTGCCCTCTTTAATACCCATCACCAGGTTCTCCTAACCCTCCACCCCTCTCTCCTCCAAAACCTCAGTTTTTTTCTCTTTCTCAATAAAAAAAAAAAAGAATTCCAGTCAGTAAAGGAAAAGCATGATCATGCAAAGCAATGAAGGAGGTGGGAAGTATTTAACAAACTTGAGGAGAGAGGAAAAGGTGTAAGACTTAAAAAGAATAAGATACTAAATAGATTATGAAATATTAATATGCTTACTGGGCAGCATTTATGGCCCTCTGGAGATTAGTGGCCATGGATCTAAGGTAAGACCAGTTAATCTTTTTATGTCTTTTATCTCTGTGCAAGTGTAGAATTAGAGTAGAGACATATTTTTAAGAAACAATAGGATTTTCAAAAGAGACTGGGAAGAAATAGAAGGCACTTGATTTGAAACTATATATAGAAAAGTGATTATAACATATAAACATATAACATACAAACATATAACAATTTAAGCTAAATAAAAATGAAAATGTGAAATGAAGACAGAATTAGTAAAAAGTTGTCAGTTGTATAGGGGAAAAAAATCTAAGGATGATGGTGATTGCATTATTCTGTAGATCAGGATGGAAAGATATTGATACTGAAATAATGGAGAAGTTGAAGTGATTGCGATTCTATATTACCACTATGGTAATGAATGCCTAATGTTAGACAAAAGACAAATAACTGAAAGATATGAGGTCAAGGAATGGATGGTCAATAGTATTGGAAAGAAGGACAGATCATTGAAATCACCCAGATATGTAAATAAAAGTAGTGTTACAGAGTAAACAGAGATTTAGGAGTTAAAAATGACTGAATGAAGGCAATCAACAGGGAATCTAGGGAATCTACAGATGACTATAATTATCAGTAAAATTGGGCTTTATGGTCTGTTGGCATGTGAATCAATGTTGAGAATATTTAAAGGAAATGAAGGGAAATAAATGATTTGAAAGCAGCAAGAAGGACACTTACTTCATTTTTTTGCTCAGGCATATAAAAAATGCACAAAGAAAGTAGCTAAGAGTTTTGAGAACAAGAGTGGTCATGTTCCCAGGAGAGAGCTAGTTTTCAGTTAGATCAAGAGGTCAAAGGAGTCATTAAGAAGAGAATTTCAGAAGACAGGTGAAAATTCATATCTGATATTTTCACTCTAAGCATCTAGACCATAGACATCTTTGTTACAAGTATTTTTGCTGCAAAAAATTTTGCTGCAGAACCAACAAGGCTTAAGGCAATTCTGCTAAAAAAGATAAAATAAAGAAAAACAAGAGAGGCATTCATTAAAAAAAAACACACACTTAACCATAAAAAATTTAAAAATAATTTCTTGGGAAATATAAAATATTTGAATACCTTACAAATGTATAGTGTGAATTCACAGCCATACTGCACCAATTTTATTTTTGTACTTATCTTTGAAGTCTTTCCTTCATAGAGTTGTACTTTTCTTTTTCCTTGTTGATATGACTCCTTATTTGAAATCAGAGTTTTTCTTTTACTGCTGAAATATTTTCCTTCATTAAAAAAGGTATCCGAGAAAAGATTTAAAAAAATCATTTTAATAGGTACAGAAAAAAGCGTATTACAATAAGAACTCTCAAAAAGGTAGGTTAAGAGGGAAAATACATCAACACAATAAAGGCCAAATACAAAAAGCTCACAGCTTTAGCTGGAGAAAGAACAAGAAAGAAACCCTAAGCCCAGCAGGAGAAGAGAAATCATAAAGATCAGAGCAGAAATCAATGAAATAGAAACCAAAAAAACAATAGAACAAATCAACGAAACTAGGAGCTGGTTCTTTGAAAGAATTAATAAAATTGATAAACCCCTGGCCCGACTTATCAAAAAGAGAAGAGAAAGGACCCAAATAAATAAAATCATGAATGAAAGAGGAGAGATCACAACTAACACCAAAGAAATACAAACTATTATAAGAACATACTATGAGCAACTCTACGGCAATAAATTTGACAATCTGGAAGAAATGGATGCATTCCTAGAAACATATAAACTACCACAACTGAACCAGGAAGAAATAGAAAGCCTGAACAGACCCATAACCAGTAAGGAGATTGAAACAGTCATTAAAAATCTCCAAACAAACAAAAGCCCAGGGCCAGACGGCTTCCCGGGGGAATTCTACCAAACATTTAAAGAAGAACTAATTCCTATTCTCCTGAAACTGTTCCAAAAAATAGAAATGGAAGGAAAACTTCCAAACTCATTTTATGAGGCCAGCATCACCTTGATCCCAAAACCAGACAAGGATCCCACCAAAAAAGAGAGCTAGAGACCAATATCCTTGATGAACACAGATGCGAAAATACTCAACAAAATACTAGCCAATAGGATTCAACAGTACATTAAAAAGATTATTCACCACGACCAAGTGGGATTTATTCCAGGGCTGCAAGGTTGGTTCAACATCCGCAAATCAGTCAATGTGATACAACACATCAATAAAAGAAAGAACAAGAACCATATGATACTCTCAATAGATGCTGAAAAAGCATTTGACAAAGTACAACATCCCTTCCTGATCAAAACTCTTCAAAGTGTAGGGATAGAGGGCACATACCTCAATATCATCAAAGCCATCTATGAAAAACCCACCGCAAATATCATTCTCAATGGAGAAAAACTGAAAGCTTTTCCGCTAAGGTCAGGAACACGGCAGGGATGTCCATTATCACCACTGCTATTCAACATCGTACTAGAGGTCCTAGCCTCAGCAATCAGACAACAAAAGGAAATTAAAGGCATCCAAATCGGCAAAGAAGAAGTCAAATTATCACTCTTCGCAGATGATATGATACTATATGTGGAAAACCCAAAAGACTCCACTCCAAAACTGCTAGAACTTATACAGGAATTCAGTAAATTGTCAGGATATAAAATCAATGCACAGAAATCAGTTGCATTTCTCTACACCAACAGCAAGACAGAAGAAAGAGATATTAAGGAGTCAATCCCATTTACAATTGCATCCAAAACCATAAGATACCTAGGAATAAACCTAACCAAAGAGACACAGAATCTATACTCAGAAAACTATAAAGTACTCACGAAAGAAATTGAGGAAGACACAAAGAAATGGAAAAATGTTCCATGCTCCTGGATTGGAAGAATAAATATTGTGAAAATGTCTATGCTACCTAAAGCAATCTACACATTTAATGCAATTCCTATCAAAGTACCATCCATCTTTTTCAAAGAAATGGAACAAATAATTCTCAAATTTATATGGAACCAGAAAAGACCTCGAATAGCCAAAGGGATATTGAAAAAGAAAGCCAACGTTGGTGGCATCACAATTCCGGACTTCAAGCTCTATTACAAAGCTGTCATCATCAAGACAGCATGGTACTGGCACAAAAACAGACACATAGATCAATGGAACAGAATAGAGAGCCCAGAAATAGACCCTCAACTCTATGGTCAACTAATCTTCGACAAAGCAGGAAAGAATGTCCAATGGAAAAAAGACAGCCTTTTTAATAAATGGTGCTGGGAAAATTGGACAGCCACATGCAGAAAAATGAAATTGGACCATTTCCTTACACCACACACGAAAATAGACTCCAAATGGATGAAGGACCTCAATGTGTGAAAGGAATCCATCAAAATCCTTGAGGAGAACACGGGCAGCAACCTCTTCGACCTCTGCCGCAGCAACATCTTCCTAGGAACAACGCCAAAGGCAAGGGAAGCAAGGGGAAAAATGAACTACTGGGATTTCATCAAGATCAAAAGCTTTTGCACAGCAAAGGAAACAGTTAACAAAATCAAAAGACAACTGACAGAATGGGAGAAGATATTTGCAAACGACATATCAGATAAAGGACTAGTGTCCAGAATCTATAAAGAACTTAGCAAACTCAACACCCAAAGAACAAATAATCCAATCAAGAAATGGGCAGAAGACATGAACAGACATTTCTGCAAAGAAGACATCCAGATGGCCAACAGACACATGAAAAAGTGCTCCATATCACTCGGCATCAGGGAAATACAAATCAAAACCACAATGAGATATCACCTCACACCAGTCAGAATGGCTAAAATCAACAAGTCAGGAAATGACAGATGCTGGCGAGGATGCGGAGAAAGGGGAACCCTCCTACACTGTTGGTGGGAATGCAAGCTGGTGCAGCCACTCTGGAAAACAGCATGGAGGTTCCTCAAAATGTTGAAAATAGAACTGCCCTATGACCCAGCAATTGCACTATTGGGTATTTACCCTAAAGATACAAATGTAGTGATCCAAAGGGACACATGCACCCGAATGTTTATAGCAGCAATGTCCACAATAGCCAAACTATGGAAAGAACCTAGATGTCCATCAACAGATGAATGGATCAAGAAGATGTGGTATATATACACAATGGAATACTATGCAGCCATCAAAAGAAATGAAATCTTGCCATTTGCAACAACATGGATGGAACTAGAGCGTATCATGCTTAGCGAAATAAGTCAAGCAGAGAAAGACAACTATCATATGATCTCCCTGATATGAGGAAGTGGTGATGCAACATGGAGGCTTAAGTGGGTAGAAGAAGAATAAATAAAACAAGATGGGATTGGGAGGGAGACAAACCATAAGTGACTCTTAATCTCACAAAACAAACTGAGGGTTGCCGGGGGGAGGGGGTTTGGGAGAAGGGGGTGGGATTATGGACATTGGGGAGGGTATGTGATTTGGTGAGTGCTGTGAAGTGTGTAAACCTGGTGATTCACAGACCTGTACCCCTGGGGATAAAAATATATGTTTATAAAAAAATTAAAAAAAAAAAAAAAAGAATTCATTTAAATACATTCTTATTTCCTTG
>NC_081571.1:60996912-61006253 GCF_022355385.1 Mustela nigripes
ATGAATATTAAAATCTCTGGCACATATTATTTGCAAAAAAAAAAAAAAAAAAAAAACAAAAAACTCACAGCTAATATCATACTCAATGGGGAAAAACTGACAGCTTTTCCCCTGTGAGGGACAAGACAAGATCTTCTTGCCACTTTTATTCAACATAGTACTGGAAATACTAGCCACACTAATCAGATAAGAAAAAGGAAAAAAAAGGTGTCCAAATTGGTAAAGAAGAACTAAAACTTTCACTATTTTCAGATGACATGATATTATAAGGAAAACCCTAAAGATTCTACCAAAGAACTATTAGAATTGATTAATGAATTCTATAGGATTAAAAAATCAACATACAGAAGTCTGGTGCATTTCCATACACTAATAGTGAGGCAATAGAAAGATAAATTATAAAATCCATCCTATTTACAATTGCACCAAAAAGAATAAAATATCTAGAAATAAATTAATCAAGGAGGTGAAAGACCTGTACTCTGAAAACTATAAAACACTGATGAAAGAAACTCAAGATGATCCAAAGAAATGGAAAGATATTTCATTTGCATGGATTGGAAGACCAAATGCTGTTAAGATGTCCATACTAGGAGCACCTGGGTGGCAGTGGTTAAATCTCTGTCTTCAACTCAGGTCATGATCATAGGGTCCTGTGATTCAGCTCCACATTGGGTTCCTGCCCAGCAGGAAGCCTGCTTCTCCCTCTCCCTCTCCCCCTTCTTGTGTTCCCTCTCTCACTCTCTCTCTCTCTCTCTGTGTCAAAATAAATAAATAAAAATTAAAAAAAAAAAAGATGTTCATACTACCAAAAGCAATCTACAGATTTAATGCAATCCTTATCAAAATACCAACACCATTTTTCACAGAACAAGAACAAATAATCCTAAAATTTGTAGGAACCACAACAGGCCCTAAATAGTCAAAACAATCTTGAAAAAGAAAAACAAAGCTGGAGTCATCACAATTAAAACTTCAAGCTCTATTACAAAGCTAAAGTAATCAAAACAATATAGTATTGGGATAAAAATTGACAGGTCAACAGAACAGGGTAGAAGCCTGGAAACAAACACACAATTATATGGTTAATCAATCTTCAACAAAAGAGACAAGAATATCCAATAGAAAAAAGACAACCTCTTCAGCAAATAGACTGTTGAAGGACAGTTACATGCAAAAGGATATAACTGACCACTTTCTTACACAATACATAAAATATATTCAAAATGGATTAAACACCTAAACTTGAGGCCTGAAACCATAAAAATCCTAGAATAGAGCACAGTCAGTAATTTCTTTGACATTGGCCATAACAATAATTTTCTAGATATGTTACTTGAAGCAAGGGAAACAAAAGCAGAAATAAACTCCTGGGACTACACCAAAATAAAAAGCTCTGCAAGGTGAAGGAAATAATCAACAAAACTAAAAGACAACTAACTGAATGGGAGAAGATATTTGCAAATTAAATATCCAATAAAAGATTAGTATCTAAAATATATAAAAAGCTTACACAGCTTATACAACATCCCCCCCCCAAAGTAAGCTGATTAAAATGAGCAGAAGACATGAACATACATTTCTTAAAAAAGATATATACATGGCCAACAGACACATAGAAAGATGCTCAACATCACTCATCATCAGGGAAATGCAAATCAAAACTACAATGAGATACCACCTTACACTTGTCAGAATGGCTAAAATAAAAAAGACAGCAAGAGCGTTGGCAAGGATGTGGAAAAAAGGACCTGCTGGTGGGAATGCAGACTGCTGCTGCAGCCACTGTGGAAAACCATAAGAAGTTTCCAAAACAATTAAAAATAAGAATAATCTACAACCCAATCGTCACACTACTGAATGTTTATCCAAAGAATAAGAAAACACTAAGTTGAAAGGATATATGCACTCTTTTTTTACTGTAGCTTTGTTTACAATAAAAAAATTATGGAAGGAGCCCAAGTGTCCACCTGTAGATGAATGAATAAAGAAAAGATAAACTCGAAATGGATAAAAGACCTCAACATGAGGCAGAAATCTATCAAAATCCTAGAGGAGAACATGGGCAGTAATTTCTTTGACATCAGCCACAGCAACTTCTTTCGAGACATGTCTCCAAAGGTAAAGGAAACAAAAGCAAAAATGAACTTTTGGGACTTCATCAAAGTCAAAAGTTTCTGCACAGTGAAGGAAGCAGTCAACTAAACAAAGAGGCCACCCATGGAATGGGAGAAGATATTTGCAAATGACACTACAGACAAAGCACTGATATCCAAGATCTATAAAGAATTCCTCAAACTCAACACACACAAAACAGATGATCATGTCAAAAAATGGACAGAAGACATGAATAGACACTTCTCCAAAGAAGACATCTAAATGGCTAACAGACACATGTAAAAATGTTCATCATTATCAGCCATCAGGGAGATTCAAATCAAAACCACATTGAGATACAACTAGTTAGAATGGCCAAAATCAATAAGACAGTAAACCACAAGTGTTGGAGAGGATGTGGAGAAAGGAGAGAACCCTCTTACACTGTTGGTGGGAATGCAAGTTGGTGCAGCCACTTACAGTGTGGAGATTCCTTAAGAAATTAAAAATAGAGCTACTCTATGACCCCGTAATGGCATTACTGGGTATTTACCCCAAAGATACAGATGTAGTGAAAAGAAGAACCATCTGTACCCAGTCTTCATAGCAGTAATGGTCACGGTTGCCATACTGTGGAAAGAGCCAAGATGCCCTTCAATGGACAAATGGATAAAGACATGGTCCATATATACAATGGAGTATTGTGCCTCCATCAGAAAGGACGAATACCCAAGTTTTGTATCAACATGGATGGGACTGAAGGAGATTATGCTGAGTGAAATAAGTCAAGCAGAGAGAGTCAATTATCATATGGTTTCACATACTTGTGGAGCATAAGGAATAACACAGAGGACATTGGGAGATGGAGAGGAGAAGTGAGTTGGGGGAAGTCAGAGGGGGAGACAGACCACGAGAGACTGTGGACTCTGAAAAACAAACTGAGGGTTTTGTCAGGGAGGGGGTGAGGGATTGGGTGAACCTGGTGGTGGGTATTAAGGAGGGTACATATTATATGGAGCACTGGGTGGTAGTGCATAAACAATGAATGTTGGAACACTGAAAAAAAATAAAATTAAAATAAATAAGTGAAATTTAAAAAGAAAAAAATAACAGGTGGTAGGCATGTGTACACACACATACACACACACACACACACACACTTTGGAGTATTATTTAGCCATAAAAAATAAGGCAAACTAGCTATTTGTAACATCATGGATGGAGCTAGCAAGTATAATCCTAAGTGAAAAAGTCAGTCAGATAGACATAAATATGATGATTTCAATCATATGTGGAATTTAAGAAATGGCAGTAACAAGGAGAAAAAGAGAGAGAGAGAAACCAAGAAACAGTTTGTTAATTACAGAGAACAAACTGATGGTTACCAGAGGGAAGGTGGATGGGAGATGGGTCAAATAGGTAATGGGGATTTAAGAGTGCACTTATTATTATGAGCACTGAGCAATATATAGAATCATTGAATCACACTATATTGTACACCTGAGGCTAATATAACACTGTATGTTAGCTATAATATAATTAAAATAAAAACTTAATAAAATTTAAAAAATAATCAAAAAGAGATATCTGCTTCTAAATACTAAGATGTATATTTGTAACTGCGCTAACTGAGCTTTATTTTGTGTTGTGAAAACACTTTACACTACTGTTTGTTCTTGTCATATTGTCACATGTTCATTGATAGATATTCCCAAGTTCAATGAGGAATGTCAGTTCAAAACTGTGTCACTGCATAGACTATTATGAAGGCTAAGATTTACATAATATAAAAATGTGGGCACTGCATCAATGGAGGAATGAAACCAAGCTATCAACCAGTTGATGAAACCAAATTGTCAAAGTGTCTCATGGTCAATTAGTCATGTGAAAAAATGTTTACAGCAAAAGTACTTGCAGAAAAGATGCTTATGCAAAGATACTTTTGGGGAGTATACCCAGGACAAGTTTTTGCAGATAATTCGTTATCTGATCCAAAAGGCATAATGCAAATATTTCAAGACTTAGGAGGAAAGGGGCACCTGCGTGGCTCAGTGGGTTAAGCCTCTACCTTCGGCTCAGTTCATTGTCTCAGGGTCCTGGGATGGAGCCCTGCATTGGGCTCTTTGCTCAGCAGGGAGCCTGCTTCCCCCCCACCCTCTGCCTACTTGTGATTAGTCTCTCTCTGTCAAATAAATAAATAAAATTTAAAAAAAAGATTTAGGAAGAAAGAGGTGGGGTCATAAAGAAGGAATGAAGAACTTAATGGGGATTTGAGTGCATTAGATGAGAGCTGACTTGACATAATGTGGAATGAAGGGCAACATGTGATGAGATCTGGTGGTGTTACAGGTGAAAATGTCGATAAATTTTAAACCTTCTGGTATTGGGAGATATGAGTGTCTTGCCAAGAGAACCCTTAGTCCTAGAGGCACTTATGACTCCTTGCTGGTAGATGTGTGAAAACAAGAGGAGCTGTAATTGAAGTTAATCTGGGAGTAAAGGGCTCCTAATGACATCCCCTTAATGGAGGAGGAGGAGAAACTGGTTGGTGTGGCGGTGTTACTCAACTGAATTAAGAAAATGGAAAAGAAAATATAAGTAATGGATTAACCCTTTGAGTTGGTAGCTTTCCAGTGATAATCTTCATGCTAAACATTACCTAAATTCAAGGAAGAAGGAGGTGGGGAAGGGGAAGTATAAAAAATTTCTATGGAAATTTACTCTAAGAGGGAGCAGAGAAGTAGAATAAGAACTGGAGATACATGTGATTCATTCATGTGAATGTAACCTCTTGTATGATAATGAGATATATAATCCAAAATATATATATTTTTTCACAAGACAGAGATCACTGTCTCATTTGTTAGTCTATGTAAATTGAGTGCAGACCTTAAACACCTCTGTATAGTAGTTACAAAGGGCATTTGATAATGTGGTAAATAACTGGGTTTCTCTGTACAGAAAAGAAGAGATATAAAGACTACTAAGATCATTTGAATAAGTCTATCTAAAATTCATATTTCCTCAATTGATAAATTTAGGAAAGAAAGAATGAAGATAAACTACTAACATAGCCATTCTTGGGTTTTCTGCTGGTTCTGCATATACTTATAAAGCTCCATAAAATCTTCTTGTTTATGAACTTAACAAATAATTTGTATGTTCTTGAGCCTTAGATGGATAGTATATGCAATTGTTATATAGACTTTTGCCTCCATGACATGGGATTATTTATTCTTAGTGATAGTTGATTCTGTCATGAATTTTTGATAAATTTTCTACCTTACTAGCAAGACTCTTTTAATACATGTATTAGAATGTAGATTGATGCAAAAAAAAATCTAAAGTTTAAATGTGCATAATTTTATTTAACTAAAAACAGTTATGTTTTTATATTCTCATATTTCACTTAGAGATAGTCATCTCTTCTGCCCTCTGCTGTTGGGATTTGTTCACATGAATTTTGAAAGCTGCTGCCTCCTTTGTGTAGCAGTTAAGAAGAGGATTCTTATTTTATATTAAAACTAAATCATGTAATTCCATTTCATTTCCCATAATTATATGGATTTTTATATAAAATTGAGGAGTCTAGCGAATCACAATTACAGAAAAAACCATAATTGGCTTAAGTATATTTTCTACTCTTCTCTCATATTCACCAAGCATCAAAAGCTCTATAAATGAGGTTGCAGTGATGATTTCAAATCATTTCCATAATTTGGTTATCAGGCATATATGTTTTAATGACAGGATACAATAGTAAAAAGAAAGAATTAAGGCAACATTTTGTACTTGTCATGTAGGCTGTATGGATTGTAATTTGTAATATATTGGATTTCATATTCCTAACCTTGAACTGAGAAACAAAGCAAAATGAAAAATGAAGTTTGGCATGCACATTCCTTTTTTTCCTGATAGTGTACTCCTTCAGAGATTTTTACAATAAGAGGTATGCTGTTCTCTATGCACTTTATGTTTGTTCTCTTGTTCTCAGTTATTTTTCAGCTCTGTATCTTCTTTAGCTCTCATTTTTCTTGTGGTAACTTGCAAGAGTATTTTTCTGCCATTAAAATATATAAAGTTTTACTCTATAAAAAAATCACACTTTTCTTACAAGAACGATGCCTCCAGCAATAAGGTATGTCTATATTTTGAGATTGTTTTAAAAAAATTATGTAATGTTGAGAAGTCTTTGTTTTAGTATGCTCATGTGTCTTAAAGTGACTTAGGAATTTTCTGTAAAGTTGAAAATAAAACTAAATGTATAATAAATTCCTATAAAGGTTTCACTAGTAACCCTTTAGCATATAAATGTGCTTTTAAATCCCAGCTCTGCAAGTATCTATGTCTCTATTCTTCAGCAAGTTCCTTTTCTTCTGTGTCTCTTCATGTTTTCCTTAATAAAATACAGATGATAATGCCTATCCCAGTGAATTGTCATAAAGATTTAATGAAATAATAAGGTAAATTGCATTTTACAGATTTTGTTACATGATTAGCATTTTAGAAATATATTCACTTTATTAACAAAAAGAACAGGATGCCAAATTAGAACAAAATAATCTTAAGAAGTCAAAACTGGATTAGATATATATGATTAAAAGTTATATATCCATATTGCCAACTCAGTTATGTCTGAATAGGTTTTTATTTGAAATTAACCTGAGTGGGTTTTTATTTGAAATTAAACCTTTAGAAGACTATAACAAAAATTATACCAGAGTCTTATTTTCATAAAATGTCCATGTTCAGGATTAGCTTTTCCTTAAGTGAAGAGGTTGACTTTACAATCCAACTGCCGAGAGAGATCATTTTCTGATAAGACTGAAAAGTATGAAAACCACAAATTTGTTTATTTAATAGACACATTCAAGAACTTACATGTTAGGCATTATGTTACATAGTGAGATATATATTGGTAAATGAAATATAGTCTCCCCCCTTATAAAATTTATTTAGCTGCAGCTCATGATGGAAAGAAAAAGAAAGTAAATCAACAAAAATGAATGTCATTAAAAAGTATAAGTGCTCTGATTAAGTATGGAAGATGCTGAGTTAGAGATTAGTAGGGTTGAAGAGGACAAGGCTTCTTAGCATAGTCAAGGTAGCGAGAGGTCAGAGAGAAAATAATATTTTTTTAAATCAAAATATATATGAATCAGAGGACAAGGAAAAGCCTGCCATGTATAGAAAAATGAGTGAATCAAATGCAACTGTCTAAAATGGATAAGGGTTTGGTGCTTTAGGAATGGCAAGTGAGCCTTTTTTCCCCCACCAGCACATTAAAGAAGAGTCTTGAAATGATGTGGCAAAGTAATGAAAAGAAATTATGGAATGCCTTATAAATACCGTGATGGAATTTACATTTTATTTGCAGGGCCAAGAAAAGTCATTGGTTTTAATCAGCAAATTGATAAAATTATATCTACATTTTTTAGAAGGAACATTTTGACTGTTATGTGGAGGACTGTTATAATGTCTGTACTATGCTTCAACATACTTTGGTATTTACAAAGCAGTTTGTGAGAGTGTATAAGCTAACATTATACCACAAAACAGGGGGAGGATATATATTTATTTGCTTAATACCTATAGTCCCTAAAGCAGTAATTCCCACTCCTGGAGTGTCTAGTAAACATCTTAAAGATGCTAATCAGGAGTCTACATTGCAGAAATTAGTCTACCTACCCCTTCACATGAAGCTAGCTAAGTCTACAATGGATTGGTCATTTTCAGTATTTTTTTTTCCAAAATTTTGGAAGAAATTTTTGAAAATCAGTATACTACTTCGTTTACTTAGAAATTACATTTCATATATTTTGTCAGAAATTTAAGTCTGATAAAGTAGTATTTTTTAATGTATTGTAAACAGTGACATTTAAAAACATTAAACCAATGGCATATCTAAATTAAACTGTCTTAAACATATATAACTAATACATATAACCAATAGACTCTACATGTCAGTTATTTGATACTCTCTCTCCATCATGCATTCACTTAAAAATCCTACAAAAATGTTATTTGAGAGAGATTTTAAATATTTTCCTGTATCCATTATTTAATATATATATTTTACCTTCCCAAAGAATTCTATCTAAAGGTAGTATTTTTTTTAAGAATTTATTTATTTATTTGGCAGACAGAGATCACAAGTAGGCAGAGAGACAGGCAGAGAGAGAAGAGGAAGCAGGCTCCCTGCTGAGCAGAGAGCATGATGCAGGGCTCAATCCCAGGACCCTGGGATCATGACCTGAGCTGAAGGCAGAGGCTTTAACTCACTGAGCCACCCAGGCGCCCCTAACGGTAGTATTTTTAATCAAATTGTTTAATTTAACAGTTTTCTATGCTGTTTTGCAATAAAACAATATATGTAAATTGAAACTTTTCAAAGTGTTAACATTTCCTTCTCATTTGATTTAGGATTGCAAGCTGGGAAAAGATAACAGATTCCACATATACTTTTTTTTTAATTTTAATTTTTTTTCTTTTTAGTTTCTTTTCATTGTTCCAGAACTAATTGTTTATGCATCACACCCCGTGCTCCATGCAGTAGGTGCCCTCCATAATACTCACCACCAGGTTCACCCAACCCCTCAGCTCCTCACCTCCACATAGACTTCTGAGAACATTTCATCTCTACTAAAAGGAACATATACCAAAGGTAACTTAGTGCTTTAAAGATGTTCAGATTGATAGGTGAAGATTTTTTATTTATATTTCCCCCTAAATTATTAAACAGTATAGGTCTGTATTCATTATTTCTTGAGCAAATCCACCTCTTCTTCGTTACTCATTCAGTCATGTCTCATTGAGCCATCACTTCCATGTACTTTCAGATTTAAATACAGGATAAATAGTACTTGATGATCCATAAATGCACTTTCTTATCTACCTGATGTGACCCTAGAATTTCTTTCAGTTTTCTATCTTCTCCAGTTCCTAGATTGAGAGAATACAGATCAACGACCAAGTCTGTGAAAAAGTTTTATCTGCCAACAGAATTTTGTTTCTTTTGCCTATGCCTGCTTTTGTATCTGTTTGCTAATTGTCCACTTTGGTGACAGTGGATAGGTAGATATGAAAATAAATCAAGGTATGTTTAGACATAGGCTTGGCCAGTAAAATTAGGTACATGCTTCACTAACTTAACCTATACTCTTAAATTGAGAATATGCTCAAAAGCAAGCCTTGCTGTTCCTCTCCAATGGTGTTTAATATGTCCACATCTCATAGTTTGCTTA